>NC_139353.1:37098291-37120791 GCF_055883805.1 Amblyomma maculatum
CATGGCCTCCGTGGTTGAGGTGTCCACCGAGATGGGACAATTCGTCCGTTTTGCTTCGAAAAAAAAATATATTCCTTGAAAGAAAAACAAAACAGCTTCGCAAAAAGATTTTACCTTGGACACGTGAAGTTTCCGCCCCTGCACAAAAGGCTCATTGAGCGTGAAACACCCGGAAGAGACTCCAAAGCTTTTACTGAAACCCGGTAGTCCTCTCCCAATGGTTGCCAATTTTGTACCGAGTACACAGTGCGTGATAAGAGAGCTAAAGTGGTCCGCATACTCTGGAGATGTAAGGAGGACCCCAACCTCCAGAATTGTGGAAAATTCTACTTCCAGACGACCGGGAGACCCTATACTGTGCAGCTCTGATCCACATTCAACAATAGATTCTCAGGCATGACTATGATGTCTCCCGTAGGCTTGATCTGCTGGCCACCTAGTAGGAGGCAGCTGAGCCAGCCCCTACGTAACTACCCGGCTGAATAAATGTTTATCTTCACTCTCTTTCTCTCTTTAGTTTCGGTGAGAGGCCAGTGTTTCCTTCCCATCTTATCAATTTCGCCAGACATATGAACTAAGGTGCCTAGGTAAACAAAACTTCTTTCTGTGCTACGTGTGCACATGGGACGACACGTAATGGGCTATCTACAACAGTAATGTTCGAAACCATTACGAAAAAGTAGTTTAAAAGTACCCACTGTCTCTTACTGCCGTCTTTCAAACGGAGCGTTTTTCAGCGCGGCATAAAAAGAACGCTGTGTAAACACTCGGTGTATAGCGGACATAGTTCGCTTCCAGCCGTCTGCCAGCAAAGTACGCACTTTAATTGCCGAGGCTAGCCCACCCGCATGGTCCCTTATCTTTCGCATCGCCGGGTGCAAAAAAAAAAAAAAAAAGGAATGAAAGGCCTATCTGTATTTCCCCGTCCCTTTTTCTTCGTCCCGTTGTTTCCCTGTTTCCCGCCAGTGCCCGCTTCCTATCCATCCCCAATCTCTGCTCCCTGTGGGAGTCTTGCTGTATCCCATCGCTGGAAGCAAGGCTTCTCTTTCCGAGTCGTTTCAATGGCCGAACTTCTTGTCGCGCTCTGCCTGACTAGTACCGCGCAGTGCCGTGGAAGCGGGAGGGCTGCTACCGTATTAACGGGACATTAGGCAAGCCTTCCTCTTTTTCCCGAAACGCAAATCGTCGAACAGAGGAAGGACTGTGACAATCGAACTCTCTTTTACGAGCATGAGGACGCGTTGCAACTGATCAATCGCGATTGACTACCATAACCGGTACAGGATATTCACAATAATGAAACTCCTTTGAGACAGAAAAACTCTTCGAAACTGTTGCGCACTGACTCGTTTGTTCGTATACAAAAGCGCAGCAATCACTTCATGAGCACATCACTGTAATCAATGAAGTCCTTACCACTTTCGTCATTGAATACTTTTCAGTGGGTCACTTGACCAGTTAATTTCAATGCGCTTGACCACGGTGCGTTTACACATGCGACCAATCCTGCGCAGCTCTCACATGCTGTACATATCTTCCGCTCAACTTATATATAGAGGCCGAGGCGCATAAAGGAAAAGCGAGAGAGAGAGGGCCGTCCTATCGATTCGGGTATTTGTGGCTGCCGGTTAATTATCGATGCATCCGCTCCTCCTTACCCGGCAGCCTCCCCCTAACCCCAACGAACCGCGCCTGAACGTCCCTGCCCCCATCTCTCCGATGTGTCTCTGCGTTGATGCGGAGATTGCAGCTGCTGCCGCCTTCCGGCTGGAGTCATTGGAAGCATTTAATTAACATCGATAAGGGCTTCGGTTGATTTCCTTTTCCATAGGGATGGATTTCCTTTCCATAGGAAAGGAACGCTGTCGCGTTCGCTGGTTGACTCACTGCGGGGCAGTGTATACAGTTCTCTCGACAGACAACCACAATGTCATAAAACGAATTAATTAATTAATTAATATATAATTAACGATTGATTGAATAAATGAATGAATAAATGGTAGAGCCTGGTGATGGTACAATTAGCATCTTGTGCGAGTCAATGCGTATAGCAGTGAGAACTGCACTAACACTTGGGGGCGTGCAGGAGAAGAAATCGTGGTGCCCGTTCGTGTTAGGATACACGCGCTAAAGCGTTACAGTCAAGAGACCTAAGTGCTGATTAGTTGTGGTCGGTACTGCCTGTGCGGTGTATTTTGTTGATATGCTTGATTACTGCATTTATGTGGTTGCCATAATAAATAAATAATGTAGGGATTATCTTTGCGCGATTACATGAGTGCCTACTAGGTAATATATTGCAGCAATGACCACGAATGGCGAGGAGCCGCACACGTGTGAATGGCAAAGGTTGCAGTGCCGCTGAGACGTAATGATTATTCTTTAAAATTTATGGTTTGCTAATTGCCTCTATCATCATCATCATCATCATCATCATCATCATCATCATCATCATCATCATCATCATCATCATCATCATCATCATCATCATCATAATCATCATCATCATCATCACCACCACCACCACCATCACTGCCACCATCATCACCATCATCGTTATCATCACCACCACCACCTTCAGCTGGACTATACCCACTGCAGGATGAATGCCTCTCCCATATTTCTCCAATTAGTCTTGCCGTGTGCTAGCTTCATCCACGTGACCCATGCCAACTTATTAACCTCATCCGCCCATCTGACTTTCTGCCGCTCCCTGCTACTGTTTCCTTCCCTTGGAATCCAATTTGTTTAACTCGAGTTATTTCTCTAATCCACTCTGCACGCTTTCTATTTCTTAACGTTACCACTATCATTTTTCGTTCCATAGCCCTCTGTGTTGTCCTCGACCTAAGTAGAGCCCTTTTCGTTAGCATGCACGTTTCAGCCCCATAGGCAAGTACAGGTAAGGTGCAACTGTTGTATACTTTCCTCTTGAGCGATACAGATAAGCTGCTAGTCATAATGTGTGAGTATTTGCCAAATGCACTCCACGCCAATTTTAATCTCCTAGTTATTTCTCTTTCATGATCGGGATCTGCGGTCAATGCCTGTCCTAAGTCCCTAGGCTGTTGAAAATTATCTTAGTCTTCTTCGTATTGATATGTAAGGCCCCTTTCTGCTTTTCCTATCTAGGTCATCAATCATTCTTTGAAATTTGTCCCCCGAGTTACTGAGCAAGACAATGTCATAAGAGAATCGCAGATTACTGAGGTATTCTCTATCCACCCTTATCCCTAAATGCTCCCATTATAAGTATCTGAATACTTCCTCTAAGGAAGCTGTGGACAGTTCTTTACGGGCACTGACATCGCACTGGACACTGGCTGGTTTCTTTACACCTCCATCGAAAAGCGGGATTTGCTGCTATTTTTTCATTCATATAAAGCTCCAGCGGTCAACTGATTATATTGTCTGACATCGGTTCGCGCTTTTTAAGCTCCCTATAGCAATCTATGACCCAAATTACTGTACATGCCGTTTTATGGAGGCAATATTTTGTTTTTCGAGATTTCGACTGGTTGCGGCACTTACGTGGCGAATTTCAACTTACTTTTTCCGATCGCTGTGCAACTTTTGTTGTGCGACCACACGTATTGTAGTGAGAGCTACACTAAGCTAGTCAAAGCAGAGTTTGGCGTGGGGAGCCGAAGCAGATCTGCGCATGCGTCGTTACTACGACAACCAGCTGCGCCGCTGCGCGGAGGCTCTATGCGTGAAGAAGTTGACGGTGAGCGCATGTACGGCGAGCGTCATCTTTGCCGGCTACAAGAACTGCTTGAGACAACCCAGAAATCGTTGTTTGGCGTGAAGAGGCCCGTCAGCGTGAGATGACGCTCGAAGATCTAAGCGTGCGTCGGAGATGCCTGAAGTGCTGGCAGAACCGAAGGAAAGCAGGCTGATGTATCACCATTTTATTTTCATACTACGCCGAATCTAGACAGACACATCCGAGTATGGGAAACCCTAGGTTTGTTTGCCGTTTCGACCGCAGCTCACAAGCTTAGCCAAAGAAGCAGGCATTTTGTGATTACGCCCGTATAGCTTTTTATGTAACCTTTGTGTGCTCAAAGGAGTGTGCTCCCGTGCTCTTTAATAGCGACACTTGTAGTGCGTCAGCTAACAGGGCTCTGTCAAGAGCATCTAGGCTGAGTGTTGTCAGCCAGCTGTGCACCTGTAATGTGTCTGATGGTGATAGCGTGTTTTTCGCGGCCCTCTAGCGGCGAAGGGCAAAAGGTTTTGGGAGCACACCGAAGCGAATGCAACACCGTCTCTCCGAACTTGCATCACAATACCTTTCCATGACCCTCGAAGAAATTGTTTTTTTTTTTCTGGCCTGTGGGATGGGCATGGTATAGATAATCCCCAGCTTTTCCTTGTGCTATGACCACAGCCCAATGTCTAGTGTAACAGCGCCCTTCGACCTCTTTTTGAAAAAGTCAACATCAATGCGATTTGACGCACGACTGAAATGGCATTTTAATTATTTATTTATTTTATATACATTGTGTTCCAGAGGGCATTACAGAAAAGATTCGGAAGTACAATAAAAATAAACACTGTGTAGTTAAAATAATAGGTTTACGGAATGGCAGAAAATGCAGTAATTTTGAAATTCTCAACGTCATAAACAGCAGCGATAGAGGGAGCAGCGAGGCAGGTCGCTCCAGTTTGCGTTGTTCTTGCGAGTAAAATAATCATGGCATATTTTCGTTCCAGAAAATAGAACGCCAACTATAAACATGTGATCAGAACGGGATGAAAGGTATGAACGGCTAGCAATAAAAAGGGATGCTTTAATACAGGGTTATGGTGATAGATTTTGTAGAAAGTACACAGTTGAAAGAATTTGACAAAAAAAAAAGGAAACCCTAAAAAAATGTCCGTCGAGGCAAGCGTATTTTTATGGACGTAACTGGCGTAATGAGAATAAATAAGATGAAACAATAGGGGGCATAATGTGTTTATCAGTGTGATTTTATTGGGATTCTATAGCGTGAATGTACAGCGTTTGTCAAAAGTGTAGAGCCCAGGGAGTTTGCTTCTGAGCCACTTCGTGCGGCTTTTAATGCATTTTCAGTGTTCCGAATCCCTTGGTGGTAAGAATATTTTTACCCGATCCTTTCCAGTGGGAGGGACCTCCACTAATGATAAATCATTGCCATTACACGGCTCAGAACCAGACCCCCTGGGCTCTAGACTTTTCGCCAAAAGCTGTACATTCTAGTTTTGACCATTTACGTTTGACAGTTAAAAACGGCGCTAGGCTTGTTAGACACTGGCGACTCTAGCATTGGCTGATTTCGCCACAAGCTTTCCATTCGGTTCGCTTCCGACAGTACTTTGAAGTTAGTCGCGCCTTCATTTCAGTGTTCCGTACGTTATGTTGCTAGCAGTTTAGCGCTGAACGTGCCGCAAAAGTCAAAGCTGCGCCCTTCGAACATTGATCATTAGCGCCTGTTTAAATACTGCTATTTTTTTTTATTTACATTTTCGAATGGCAAGTCTAGGGAGCGGTCCGAACACGGGTGTAAAGGGCAGACTGCTGGTATCACTCGCACGAGACGGGTCAGTAATATTTGTAACTTTTCAATGCACCTGAGTGCTCAACTTGTTTTGCATATTTTCGGTCGTAGTGTTCCAAATTCAAAACGATGGCGGAGGGAAGAAGCGCACCTATTTTGAAGCAAATGCAGCAGTTTCATCGGACAACTAACTGTATGCTCGCAAAAGTCATGCGGTTTCTTCCTGCAGCAGATGCCTTTGGAAACAATCTTGCTTAAAGTGGAACACCCATCTGTTTGTCCTGCGATGGCTTTGTAGCTGAAATGCCGGGTGAACAGGTGCTTTCTTATTCGGCCCGGAGTATAAAAATGCAGTGCATGCCTGAACTCGCACTTCTGCACTAATAAGATGCAGCTGAGCTTCAAGAATTGACGGTTCGCCGCGAGATGCTAATGGGATATGTTGAAGCAGAACCAAGCCGGTTGGCTATGGGCTGTTGAGCCAGTGGGCCGTTTCAGCTCAAGTCCTCTCTCGCCGGAAGCTGACAGCATAGTGTTCTTTGGGAGGAGCCGCACCTTCTCCCTCACCATACCCCGCCAAGGTGCACGAGATGGCAGTTACAGGAGAAGGGGGATGGGGGGGGGGGGTTGCTAGTGTCCTTTAATCTGCTAATGTTTCCTTAACTGAGCAGATGAGTTAGGATACTTAGGCAAAGCGTGTTCGAGCAGCGGACTCCGTACTTAAATCACCGAGCCCTGTGCGACGGAAACCATTGATCCTTTAATCTCAAATGACCACCAGGTTTCTCAGTTTTGTGCACAGAGTTGGTGGCGTGCGCTCGGCGCGTATGGTCAAGTTCAGAGAAATTCCATGATTAAACTTGCAGTTGACCCGCTTTCGCTGTTAAATACACGACTTTAAGCACTGTTCAAGCAATGAAAGAGGTGAGGTCAGGGAAACGGGTCATGTTGGACAAATGAGATTTGCGAACTGCCTAGTACAGTGTATTGTATAACCTTGACATTGACACTGAAAAATTTTGTCCCCATCAACGGTTTCTTTTGACCTGCTGCATTCCTGCTCTGACCAGTCGGCCAAATAAGCCTTGCACTGAAAGCGGATTTTTCTCGTAGTGTAGAGTGTTCATGTTGAAACAGCGAAGCGCTCACTGAGTAGCTCATACTTTTGAATGCCTTTTCATATTATTTACTCATGGGAGAGTTTTTCATATCGTTTAGGAAAGATGGACATGCAGACGCACATAAGCAATAATATGTATTGAGAATACACAATAAAGAATCATTAAGGGTACTTTTGCAATGTTATTCAGGCGAAAGCGTTATATGGCTGAGGAGAAGGAAACGCTGTAGCCGGAAGTGCTGCAGAACGTCTCGCCGGAAGTCGTGGTTCTAAAAGGTCCCGTGATGTCGTATGAAGTTAGACGGAATCTCAGCACTAGTATATTATCCTTAGTAGTGTAATGCTGACTCATATAACATATGACTTTAAGGCCATTTTTTTTTACCTACATTACACTAGGGTAGAAAAACACTATTGAAAGTATTGTAGCTTTGCTGCAGTGATATAGCCTGTGCTGGTTAAGAAATGGAATTATTATAAAACATCGTGTAGTCATGCATGATTGGTCATGAAATGTCATATGTCATGAGGCACAAAATATAAAGATGGGAAATTGTTTAGGTTGCGTCATGTGAACTATATGTAACTCTACACTGGGTCATGAACGAGTAGACCACTGGCCAGGAATGAAAAAAAAAAAACCACAGGAAGCGAATAATGCCGAAGCCATATGTAACTCTACATTAATAATGTCACTTCATAAGGACTGTTACATAATTCTGCATGACAAGGAAGTGTCCCGTAATGCAGAATAACTCGCAAAAAATGATGACGTCGCGGCGGAGTCACGTGACTGTCACGCGATTTAGGATGATCAGTAGCAACAAATGATAATGCTTTCCTATTTTTCCACTGAAGCGGACTTCTGAGTACATGAAATGTTTGACTTCCCAAAGGAATCCCAGCTAACTAATAGATGAACACTTATCGCTATTTGACTGTAGCATGTGGCGAATGGAGCTTCGCGGTGGTTTAGTGAAAGATTGATGACTGGACGCTGCAATTTTATGCGATACCTTCGGCTTTTATTGAGGGTGCTTGTGCTCGTCATTTTGTTTATAGCCCGCAAGCATTGCCCGCAAGCATCGTAGTATTTTTGCGGGAGTTCAGCTACTGCAGCCCCCTGGATCGCCGCACGTGCAGATCATGGTGCACGTTCTTTGTCCTGACGTAAAGAGGGTTTGTGTTGTAGAGACACCGAACAAAGTCCTTATGTGGGGCCAATTGCAAAAACTGTTCAAGCCGCAGCTTTATACAAGTACGTCGACTCAACACCCGTGACTGTCATGCGGACGTTGCCCATGTTAGCCGGAACAGCTTCAGTTTAAACTACGGTAAATGTTTCCTTCCTGGTGAAAAAAAAGAAAAGAAAGCCATTATTTATGAGATGATACTAAGAAGGCGCTGGCAGCGTCTTGTGACATTTTGAACATTCATGACATTATTTTCTTAAATTCTGGATTACGCGTTTTGAAGCATATCGGTCGTATGGGTTGCAATTTGGCGATTGTTATATACTTCAAAAGAATACGAGTAAAAAATCTTGCACTCTCTCCATAATAAATCTGAAGCCGGTCTTTCTACTAGCCATTCCTACTAGCCATTCACAAACTTTCCACGCGCAAACACTGCATCCGTCATTAAGTCGGTCAAATGGAATGCATTTCACCGCATTCACGAGTGGAGATGTGCAAAGCATGGCGCTAATAGGGAAGGAGGGCCCAGGAAGAAGCCGAGCGAAGGAAGCCTTCACCGGAAGTCGTCCCAGGATTATCGATTGCCTCCCGAAGATTTCGCCCCCATACCCTTCCTGAACCTTTTTTCCCTCAGCAGCAAACCGTATCCTCCTTTGCCTCCTGTTTCGAGAGTGAACGCGAGTGCGCACTTCGCCACTGTTGACGCCGCGAGGCTGAGTGCGGTACGCATAGCGCTGCTGCCATGCCAGTGCTGAGAACCTGCCGGGAATCGAGCGTATTTCTTCTTGCCTTTCCGTTCCTCCCTTTTTTCCCTTTGACACACCCCAGAAACACGATTCCTTCTCTTGCGGCCCTTCGCGTGCTTGTCACGGAACTGTCCGTACCTTATGCGAAGAGCAGTACTTGCCACGATGCCCTTATTCGCCATACGTCTTCCCCGCACACGTGAATAATGCATGTTAGTGCGCAGTGAATGGTTAGGGTTGGGTTATCCTTAGCGTCAGAACAGGAGATGGTGGCAGAGCGCCTTTACTTGATGCAACTCCGGTCTTAGTGATAGTGAACGCCGTGGAAATGCGAGGCAACGTCAAAGAATGCAGTAGAGACCAGCGTTGTTTGCGTTGTTATGAGAAAAAAAAAGAGAGGGTACTTGCCGAAGAACCTGTGTCTATTCTCGACCACTACCTACAGGCGAGTGTTTGTACTCCGATAATTGATATTGCAGAGCAGAGGGAGTACGCAGACATTAGAGGGAGCAAATAGGGACTGCTGTTGAGGAAGCGAGTAAAGTGGGAAAATGAGATGACTAGTTTTTGGGTATTGGCTGGCCGTGGTTGTCACAGGACGATATTGCTTAGAGATCAATAAAAAGGTTTCTTTGATCCAGTGGTTATAATAGTGCCACTAGTGATATCTTTAGCGGGGTTCTGTTCCTCGGGAAGGCGGCGTTAACGACAAACATTTTAATGGGACTGCATTACGTGTCTCGTGTCCCACAAAATTCACGGTCGTGATCGGCCTCCTTGCAAGCAAGAAAATTTAGAAAAAAACGTGCAAAATTTTGGGATTGAAGCCAAGTTCTTTGCCAACTATATATATATATATATATATATATATATATATATATATATATATATATCCAGAGGGTTTCAGTGGGCCAGTTTACTGAATAGAGTAGAGCGTTACGACAGACGCGACTGTTCGGTTTCCCAGTTTATTTTGCCGACAGTTTCGGGAAAGATATACGTGCTGACGAAGGGAATACCATTCCCGAAACTGTGAACAAAATAAACTGGGAAAACGAACAGTCGCGATAGATATATGTATATATATATATATATATATATATATATATATATATATATATATAGTGGATGGCTAGTCGGTCCTGCGTATTTGAAACTATAGTGCAGTAGTAACGTAGACGAGACGAGAAAAGGACACAAACAGAGGATTTGGCTAACAAAAGCGTTTATTCCATTGAGCCAGATGACGTAAGCAGCACATCAAAGACAACACAAGTTCGAATTTCGTCTGGTAACCCCGAATGACGGCGGATGATGTTTGGACACATAGCGTAAGAATGGTCTCTGATTGCCTTCGACCACTGGCGGCAACTGATAAGTGCCCGGGCAACAGAAACATTAATTTCTTGGATTCAACTGGGCACTTCACCCCTGAACATGCATGTCGAGCCTGTGAGCCAAGGTACGAGAAGCCAGTCTTTTCTTACGCTATAGGTTCTCTTGAAAGCTTATGTAAGTTTCGAAAGGAAGAAGCTTTACAGGGGCGAGCTCATTGCCTTCAGGAGGTCGGATACCCAGTACATCTACCTGCGTTAGCAGTAAAGCTGCTTTAAATAATCTAAAAGGAGAGTAAAAGAAATTATGGCATCATACGTTTGTGCTAGTATAAAGCGCTGAAGAAGAAGAAGACGGCTGTGCAATGTCGGAATAAACCAAACAAAGGTTGAGGTTAAGCCTTAATCCGTGAGCCAGTGTTTCATCAAGTGGAGTTGTCTTCGTGTGGGCAACGCGGTCGTCACTGATGGTGTTCATATACAATTTTGTTTCCCAAGAAGAAAAGCGCAGGGTGGGAGAGATGACGAGTAGTGTTAGGAACAAAATAATGTTGCCATAGATATTCATTTATGAACTGGGAAACTGCGATTCTCTGACCTGAAAAAAAGAACAAAAGCTCCAGCTGCAGGAAAAAAAAAAAAAAAAGTGCGATGTACACGATGAATGAGCACTAGAAGCAGGCTCGAAGTTACCGTGTGTTTCTAGAAGATTAGCGATTTCAAAGGCACTTGATAAGAGATAGAGCTGCAGCAAAATACTTGGGAACAGTGTTCCGGAAATGGTTGAATATCAACACTGGTTGAGCAGAAATGTTAACGCGAAGCAGGACGAATAAATAATAGAAAGTAGGTTTTGACCTGATAAGAAACTCATGTGCTGCGGACTAGAAGATGGCGGATACCAGGTCATGAATCGCCAGGCCAATCTGGCAGAGAACGGCGGTACTTGCTGCAAGTTTATCAAGGAACGGGGGAAGAGAATGAAATGAAAGGGCTAGGGAGCCATTGATGAGGAATCTAGAAGGGGTGATAGTGAAAGAAGAAATAAAGGAGAGAAAAAGAGTCAGGAAAGAAAGAAAAAAAAAAAAAACATGGCGCACTAAGCATGCAAAAAGGGGAAAATATTGGCAAGAAAAAAGTTCGAGAAGAAACAAATAATAAAACTGAAAAATGAGAGAGACAAAAATTTAGAAAAAAAAAATTATGGAACTCCGCCTTTAAGGGCATGACGCGATAGCGTAGGCTAACCGCCCACATAGAAAGTCCCGCTTTAACCAAGCCGTACGTATGTACCTACGCCATGCTCGCGAGTTTTCGCTCAGAACGCCAACACCGGCGGACGGCCGCCAAAGTCGGATTTTCGGTGAATGCTGCCTTTAAAGCGGTCGCGTTAAGTATACATAGGAGTCAGGCTATAGGGGCCATGGAAATACCGAATAAAAGTGTACGATGCACAAAATATGTGATTGCCTTTCAGAGTGATTATGATGCAGAGGGAATATATTTCAGAGAGTGTAATTTCGAGATGCTTCTACGTTCTAATAGAACATTTCCGTGATTACATTGTAGTTTCACGCTTATTAACGCGAAAAATCTCCTACGTTTTCCTTAGTGCCAATGGCTGTTGGCTCCCGCATATGTCTCATACCGAGGATTTGTGGCAGGACGCCTTGTATGCGTGTGCTTCCTTTTCGCAATCGCGCGTCTCTAGAGCTTATGCAGGTGATTTAAATTGCGGCTCTACTTCCACCGCAGTACGCAACGCGAAACATCAACGAGAGAGAGAGAGAAAGAGCGTCTACGGCGTTTGTCGATGCCAGTAATCGGTGGAATTCTGGCTGTGGCTGGTTGTATGAAGCAGAGTGTAAAAAATGCCTCTATGCACAAAACTGCGTTGATGTGGAGTAAGTAGTTCATTAATAATGCCAAAAAAGTCAATTCGACGTTTAAATAGCTATGGACGTCTATATAGTGTGCTGACATGAAAACAGTCACAGACAACGCTGCTGAACCAAATATTGAGCGAAAGCATTAGCTGCGGGTGACCAAGCGTGCTTCTTCTCTTTTTCTTCTTCCTCAGCCCACATATTAAGCCACTCTTTAACCAAGCCGTATGAACGTGCCTTAGTGGCCTATAGGGGTAACGTGAATGCCAGGCAGGGTCCTGGCAGGCTGATTCTGACATAAGCGTCCCATGTGAAACGAGAGACCCAAGTTGGCAGCTCCTGCCAGCCCACGTGGGGTGTGACGTCACAGCGTCACGTGGGTAAGACGTAAGGCTACCGCCCGCGCTATGCTGAAGGCTCGAAACCTAGAGTAGTATTGTTTTCGCAATAAAACAGTAAAACAAGATGAGAAAAATACGTAGAGGGAAAAAGCGGGAAACGAGAGCAAGGAGTCTTAGGAGAGGCTTTCGCCTTATCGCACTCAAGAGAGATCTAAGTGTGTCCAGCGAATAATTTTCGATCTGAACCTCTCATGTCTATTGCAAAACTAAATTTGGCAGTAATGAAATAAAACAGCGCAACGAACGGGACGAAACACGAAGAAAGGGAGACAAAGACGCCTGTGCGCCTGTGTCTTTGTCTCCCTTTCTTCGTGTTTCGTCCCGTTCGTTGCGCTGTTTTATTTCATTATGCAGTAGCAACTAGCCCGGCATCTTGCACTTCTTAAATTTGGCAGTGTCTGCTAACTCGGCCACGTCACGCATTCTCGTGACGTCACACATCCCAACGACCAATCAGCGCACGATTTCCAACTACCACTTGCGAGAGCCATGCGCGTTGTTTTTCGCCCATAAACCTGATGGCGGATTTTCTGTCGAAAAACACTGTTAACGCAACCTCTCGGTAAAGTAGCTTAGAATTGCAACGCTTCAGGAAGCCGTCTCGAATATCCATTATGAGTGTGTAACTATCTCTTATTATTCTGACTCTAACTAGCGCTCAGTCCGAATCCAAGAGTGGTTCGTTCTTCACTTATATGTCTGTAGCCTGCACACATGGCCTACACGCCTTTATAATGCGAATGAATTGCGCTTTCTTCGGTAGCTAACTTTTTGAACCGGAGAAATTACTTTTACACGTCAATTTGTGATCGGTGATCTTTTCTTCCGACGCCTTCAATAAATTTGCCGTCAACACTAGTTTTGTTCTCCGAAAAACACTGCTAACACATGCCCTCAGTGCAATGGCAAGCGGTCTCGCCATATTTTAACGAGCCATTTCCCCCGTGAAAAAAAAAAAAAAAAAACGAATTCACTGGAATTTATTTTTGTTTTGAAGACGTGTGGCTGCATAAATGTACCTTTTGCAGTTTGGACCAAAACTTCCCTGTAGATCGCGGTAGATCACTGTTTTCGTGCGCAAATATTTACACTACATACCGTGACCTACGAAGCACATAAGTCATGCGACGCTCCTCGAGGATGGTTGCTGTAGTGTATGCTGATAAACAACCGAAGCCTACAATTTTAGTTTTTCGTTATATCTTCCATGCGTGGACCAATCTCTCGTAGTCCCGTTCTAATGCATTCTTGTTTACCTTGTTCCAGGTCGTGTGTCCCTGAGAGAAGAAAATGTTGGCGCGCAATGCTGATACTGGTCCGGCCACCACGGCACCAGCCTACGGTAGGCTCCTGCGCACCTTTGGCACCTGTCCCGCACAGAAGCCTGGCGGAGCGCGGACGTCGCCTTAGCAAAACACGCCGGCGAATCAGATTGCGTCGGTTCGCACACTTCCTACGCCATCTTAGCCTCCCCACAGCGAAGGCAACGCAACGTCAACGTTTTTTCGCAGGCAAACGAGCTGAGGCGGCCAACGCCAGGAAACTGATTTCGCTGGTGACGTTGACCGCGTGTTTACACTCACTTGTGGGTACAAGATCGTAACTTGCATAGTAAAGAAAGAAAGCAACAAATACAGAGCAAAGATAGTGAAGCAAGGAAACGTATAAGAATAGCAGAAGCAAATAAGAATAATCTGGGAAGAAAACAATATACGAAGTGATGGTCCCCTCCTTTCGAAGAGTAATAAAAAGCCGGACTTAAGAGTAGGGCCTAACGTTTCTCGTAAAGGTTCCGTTGCTTCTGTGGGCCTCGAGCTGAAGTTTATTTGCGTCCGAGCCTGAACTCTGCCCTTTCAGCGTCTCTCGCTGCCGGTCGCATACACAACAGCGCCTCGCCTCGGTCTCTGGCTCGAGTTGAGTCCGAGAGTGTCCTTATGTACTCTCGTCTTGAGAGTGTGAAGTGGCAGGCACTACCTGCCTCTCCGTCTGAGCCCCGTATAGCCAGGCTCTAAGAGAGAGAGAGAGAGAGAGAGAGAGAGAGAGAGAGAGAGAGAGAGAGAGAGAGAGAGAGAGAGAGAGATAGAGAGATAGGCAGGTTTGCTATCCTAAGGAGTGACGAGACGACTTCGGGGTGAAATAGACAAAAAGGCGAGACGCCCACGAGGAGCGAAGGCTCGTTCTCGTACGCCACCGGCGCATACGGAGAGCCTCGACCCGAGAACTCGAGAGCGAGGACTGCCTCTCCGGTACCCTCCTCGTTCTCATCTTCGTCCACTCTTGGCGAGAAGCATCGAATTCTACTTTGCTCCTCAAAGAAGGGCACATTGTCGCGGGCTACAAACACGGCAGGGACGACATACTGGTGTTACGCAATACTATACACATTCAACTTGCGCTGCTTCACAATTCGGCGCCTACCGTCACTTCATACGACGACAGGGGAGTGAGATATTGTTTGCACAGTGATTGGCTGAGACAGGATCTCGAGGCGACATCTACGTTGTAGTTGTCTTGTCTTATTTCTTCGCTTCGAGTTTTGAGCAACAATGCCTTTTTGGATGCTTGCGGCAGAGTCGTCCTCGTTCGTGAATTATATACTTGAAAGAGTTTAAAATTGACGGCGTCGCAAACACAGAGGCTGCACAGCCCGGAGTAGGCAGTCATCTCAAACAAGCAAAAGATTTACCGTCCCGTGTTTGCGGTGAATTACACAGAAGAAAAAAGCTGCAGACAGACGCTGTCGAGAGACAAAGCCGAGACTCTCGGTCCCAGCGGACAGGCCGGGGGGAAACGCGTGCCTTTCTCAGTTCGTGTTAGTCGTCTTCTGCCGGCTGACTGAGACAGTGCAAGCAATCACGGTTTGTAGTTGGAACTTACTACTGTAACTGAACCACACAAGTAAAGCCCTTAAGAGGAAATCGCAATAAATTATTTTAGTGGCTGCGTTTCAGTGGTACAGTGATGGTCGGGAAACTCGAAGACACGAATCTCGACTGACATTTTAAAATCAACCCGCAGCTGAATTGTTCATGTGCGTTTGATGGAATCGGAGCACAGAGGTATATAAACGCTGGGTTCTCCACCTTGTCATTCAAAGTGTATTTAAAAAGTAGACAGATCTGCTCGCCGGGCATAGTCACTAAATTCATATGAAATTCACCCATGAACAAGATATTACGATTTCATATATTTTATTATCCAGTTAGATTTAGGGCATCTAGTGCACACGGGGAACACTTACTTTTCATTCCACAGATGCATTCGCATAAGGTAGTTAATTCAATGCGAACTTGAATAGAATTTTCTTTCAGGGGCCTAAAATTGAATAAAGGTTTAACTTCGTTTCATTTCAGCGTTCTGTAGTGGAAAGCAAAGTGGCATTGTGAGTGGCAGAGTATTCGTATGTCCTAAATAATCTAAATAACAGTACCGTCAGTGGCATGAAAAGCGCCAGTATTAAATTTTAAGCTCGACCTCTTCTTGCCATTGTTTCTTTTTTTGAGTAGTTCACCATTTACTCATACTGGGTGCTTGTTGAAAACATTGAACAATTTATTGGGGACACGTTGACATAAAAATAAAGTTAGAACTTCTTTAAGGTTTTTGACGCTGAAACTTTTAATTTGACGCTGAAAAAGTTTTAATTATTTTTTTTAGTCACTACAACAGGAGGAGGCATTTTCGCCGGCCATAATTCGCGACAGTCGATCACGTAACATTAGAAGCAGGCCTTGGACGTCCAAGAGCTTCAATAAAAAAAAATATATATATATATAAATACTGTCACTTTGCAACAGTCTAAAACAAAAATACCACCTCAAAACAAAGGACGCTGTTAGACGTGGTCACAGCATCTGGAAAAGGGGATAATAAAAACAAAAAAAAAAACAAAACGAAGTCGTCCAGAAGTCCGGATTCCGTCCGACGCTAAGAAAGCACGTCGTTTTTTTCTGTGGTGCGGTCGCCATCAACTAAGCCGACCGGACGCAATGGCGTGACAAACGATCCGGGAACGCCTGCATCGGTCGAACACAGTCCTTGGGAAAAAAAAGAGGGACGCAAAGAAAATAGTCTGTGCTTGTCATAAACGTTTTTTCTTCATTCAGCCTAGAACAAAGAAATGAGGAATGATTGTCCGGAGACGGCCCCTCTCTGGAGTCACAATGGTATCATTGTGAAAGGTGCGCCTTGATTGGGAGAGCGATCGAGTTGCGTCAAAGTAGTCCGGCGGCTTCCCGAATACTCGATCATGTGTAATGGCCACTGGGCATGAAGACGAGTCCTCAAGCTCAACCACGAAGCGACTGCACTGAACTCAGGCTCAAAGCAAAGCCCAGACTCTCTCCTGTCGAGTTGCAATATTTAAGCGCAGCGCTCATATCGAATGCTGGTCGGTTTGATCCGCACAATGCTAAGTTAAAAGGAAAATGACACCATAGATGAACATTCTTCTCGTTTTCCATGTAGCCCGCAGTGCTTGAGAAGTTTGCTGATTGCCGAGGCAGGCATCGCGTCTTATAAGTTGACTCGTCAATATTTTTGTTTATTGTAGCTTGCCCACAGGGACTGGCGAATTCAGTTTTCCAGTACCCCGGAGACCACATCGGAGCGAAAACCTACCACTGTCAATACGGTATAGTTACGTACCCGAAAATTAACCAACAGACTCAGTAGGAGGACTCTGTCCTTTCATAATCCTGGCTGAATCAGCTCGACGACACACCACCTTTTACACGGCGCTCTTTTTCTGCTCCAATCATCCTACTTATGTCGGCCGAGTAAAATCAGTCGAGTATGTCATGAATTTCGCATACGAAGGAAAACGTAAATCAGAGCTCTTTGCCAGATTTTCAGTATCTGCACCTTCATTGTTTTATTACCTCTACAAATTCCGTAATTGCTATGATACTCAATATAATTAACTGTGGAAATCACTATCGCGTCCAGGACTGGCGTGCTTCAGCGAAGGCGGGAGTGGGCAGAGAAAAATAAGAACACTTTGAGACACAGTTCCTACAGAGTCACCTTGAAAATCTCTTAACATGTTTCTCGCCCCGTCACGGAGCATTTGTAACTCGAAACGCGCGTGTTACGTGAAAAGTGAATCTGGGAACAGGACAAATCATACCTGTCTCTGACAAGGGGTTCTGCTCCAGCTGATCAGCGTAGACAAGTGCTCGAATAAGTGTAGTTGGCGAAGTTCAATGAACTTTCATAGGAAGCCTGTCAGGCTGAAGACACTAGCCACGCGCCAACACCTGTCTCTCGCCGTACAAGTCGTCTAGTGCTTCGTGCAGTTAATGTGCGCCAGCGCCACAGTGATCGTCTGTGCTGGACTACACACCCAGGGTGCACACCGTTTCCTACCAACCCGAGTCACAGCGGAAGCGACAACATCAAGAAGCCAAATCGACAGCCCCTATTCGGAGGTGTTGTGTTCGTGAGTGCGGAAGTGTGTCAAACCAGGATGTGCTTGCGTGTGTGTGTGTGTGCTTTTGAGCCAAAGCCAGACTTTTGGGAGTGCCGTGTGCTGTGTTTTCAAGCAGACAAGTGAGAAGTTTCGCACACTGCAGCTCCTTAAGCGCGTAATAGTTGGTGGCCTAACTTCGCTCTCAGCTCGGCGACAAAGCGCTTGGCCTTATTTGGCAAGTATCAGTACAGGAAAAGGAAAAGTAATGAATTTACTGCGTATAACCTTGAATGTGGGTGCTTGAAAAAATCTGAGGCGGACGAGTTCAAGCGTCTGGCCGAGAATAGAGTAGGAACACGCCAGAGTATTAATACGCAGTGCCCAGCTGATCTTTGATAGATATCCGAGAATACCTTTTAGAGGAGTCTGGGATGTTTTGTGGCAAGGCCGATACCCAATAAAGCAACTGTTCGGCAGACGTCGCTACCAGCGTGACAGGACTGGTTATGCGAAACAGTAGCGAACACAGTTGACGGCCAGGAAGATTGGAAAATATATTAACAGGAAAGGTAAGGGCTATTTCGTAAACGGTGAGGTGACGTCATCAGTAGCGTTACCGTGTAACAAGGAAGACCAGGGCCCAGAGGGGTCCAGGAGAGGTGCGGCTGAGGTGCGAGACGCCGGGCTAGCGAGAGTAGGGTCCAGCGGGCGTGTTCCGGTCGGCAGTTCGCACTACTATTCGGCCGTCGGCTGCACCTGCGATACGGCAGGGCAGGCTAGCGAGGGGGGACCCCGGGGACACGGCGGCCTCCTGTGGCTGTGGCCAATGTCCGACGACGACGAAGAAGACGAGAGCGTCGCCGGAGATCTGGGGCCAGCCTACCTGACCATGGGCGTGACGGCGTCCGTGCTCAGGGCCTACCACCGGATCGCCAGGATGCTGCGCAAGGCGTGGACGGATATGCGTTTTGGTGAGTGGTGCGGCAGGTCTTTACCTTGTTCTCGTTTGTGTAGAGCAGATATTCTATAAATGGCTCTTAGGTTCCTAAACAAAACAAGTTGGCATGCCGAACGAATGTCCTTTGTACCGCTGTCGGCCACGTGGCCTCACACCGAGTTCTACAATGACAGCTTTCGCTGCTTCTACGGAACTAGCGCGTTCATATAGTACAAAGGAAATTATTCACAGCGCGTTCTGTACAAAAGGACTCCAGTTTTCTCCTCGTTTGCTCTACTTAGTTCTCTTTTATGGTAGCCAACCATATGATTAAACAAGGGCACCAGCCAGCAACGAATTGAATTTTGTAAATTCGACCGCAGGAGGATACCGCTTTTCTGGACATCTCTTTTTGAGGAAATAAGTTTTGCTACAAAGAGAGAGCTCAGATAGATGTGTTTATTGAATGGAAATGCAGAGAGGTCGGTGCGAAAGGTGAGCATGTGACCTGCTACTTTGCTTCAGGTAAGGTCAAAAGGAGGTTATATGTATAGCAGAGGTAAAGTCTTCGTGGGAAAGTCTGAGCATCTCTGATGCTCTTCAAACGTAGCCGCGTAGACAATGACGTGATGTAGGTAGACCAGCGCGATAGTCCACTTCATATGGCCTAAGACGCGGCCTATGAGGCGCTGGAAGGTGGCTGGGGCATTGGAGAGACTGAAAGGCATGCGGTTAAATTGGTAAAGGCCGCCGGGAGTCACAAACGCCGTTTTTTCCGCGTCGTCGGGATGAAGAGGCACTTGCCAGTATCGCGAGATCAGATCTAGGGTGGAAAAATAACGGTCTCACTTCAGACGATCAAGCGCGTCGTCAAGGCAGGGCAGCGGATACACAGGGATGTGAGTATTAGCGTTTAGCTATATATATATATATATATTGTTACCGGGAAACGCGAGACCAAAGTGATGTGCTCACTGACAAAGACGACGATCAAGGAACGCAGACACGACGAAGCGTTGAAAAAGAGAACGACGCTGAGAGAGCGGATTCTGCACGGCTACCGAAGTCTTGCGTCCAGTTCAGCCCATCGCAGTGCCGTCACATTAAGTACATACCCGTAACATCTTGGTGGAGGTCGCGGGTTCGACACAATCTGACGCTGGATCTCCGCAGTGGCCGCCACATCGGAACCGTTACGATGACAACCGACGCGGCTCCATCAACCTCCGCAACTCCAACTGTCGTCGTAGCCCACCCCCGTGACCCTGGCACATTCTGCGGTACAGATGAGGTAGACGTCGAGGACTGGCTTTCGCTTTATGAGCGTGTTAGCCAGCACAACAGGTGGGACGCCACGCTGATGCTGGCCAATGTCATCTTCTACCTTACCGGAACGGCACGCGTGTGGTTCGAAACACACGAAGCAGATATACCCTCTTGGGATGTTTGCAAACAAAAACTCCGTGACCTGTTCGGAAAACCGGTTGGCCGTCAACTCGCCGCCAAGAGGGACCTCGCCACACGTGCCCAGACATCTACCGAGCCTTATATTACGTATATACAAGACGTTCTGGCCCTCTGCAGAAAAGTCGACAAAGACATGACAGAACCTGATAAGGTGGGGCACATCCTCAAAGGCATAGCCGACGATGCCTTCAATCTTCTACTCTGTCGGGACTGCTCTACGGTTGACTCCGTTCTGCAAGTTTGTCGACATTTCGAGCAGGCCAAACACAAACGCATTGCACATCGCTTCAATCGGCTCCCCAACACTGCCCCTAGCTCCACGTGCGAGGATCTGCCGACCCTAAGGCAGCCTTCCAACACTGAAAATGTGACCCGCATCGTGCGTCGTGAACTGGAAGCGCTCGCTCCTGCTGCATCCAACCCGCCCTCTTCGGACAGTAACCTAGCGACGATATCCCTCATTCAAGCCGTCGTTCGTCAAGAGGTTGCTAACTTGGGCGTCCCCTATAGCCACAACGTGGAACCCCCCAGTTCGAGCCCCATCCCTCCCATGGTCGCCCACGCTGCGCCCCGCAACACCTACACGCCACGCTACCGATACCGCAATCCTGAGGAGTGGCGCACCCCTGACGACAGGCCGATCTGCTTCACGTGCTCACGTGTTGGCCACATCTCTCGCCACTGCCGCAGCCGCTGGACATCACCACCTCGACGTTTCCCTTACGTTGACCGCTACTCCGATTACGGTCACCGCCGTTTCACGCCTCGTTATGAGCCGCCCCACACCGATAACACTCCGCCTCCTCCTGTGTCCAGTCGCTCTCCTTCGCCGCCAGCCCGCCGTTCCCGTTCACCTCTTCCTAACCGCAGTTCCTCGCCGTCCTCTGCCGGCCGCTTCACGGGAAACTAGCCGATGCAGCTCCCGGAGGTGACGCTGCATTGGTACCCCGACCTGGAAATCCTCTGCCCATTTCTTCGCCCTGTAACCTCCTCTCCTTGCTCGTGGATGGTGTTCCCGTCTCTGCCCTCATTGACACTGGTGCCCAAGTCTCGATCATGAGCTCATCATTTTGCCGCCTCCTCAAGAAAGTACAGACCCCCGCCGCTTCGCCCACCGTTCGTGTTGCCGATGGCAGCACTGCTGCCGTCACTGGGCAGTGCACTGCCCGAGTCACCCTTGCCGGTCATCACATCCCTGTTTTGTTCACCGTCCTCAACCAGTGCCCTCACAATGTGATCCTCGGCCTTGACTTTTTAACGGCCCACTCTGCCCTTATCGACTGTTCCAGCGGCCTTCTTCGTTTGGACTTACCTGTCTGCTCAGAACATCCTCCATCTACACCCCGCCTTCGCTCCACAGAGTTCGCTCGCCTGCCCCCTGACTCTGCTGTTTACCTACCTCTGTCACCTTTCCCGCCTGTGCCTGACGGTGACTATGTTGCTTGCCCTATCACCGAGGTCTTTCTTGACCGCAACGTCGTTCTTCCTCATCTCATTGTACGCGTTACACAGAACAGCACCTACCTTCCTATCCTGAACTTCAGTCTGTCACCCCAAGTTCTCCCCGAAGGAATATCCCTTGCTACCTTGTCTCCTCTCACAGACTGCACCATTTGTGCACTCACTCCTGGCCCACATTCAAGCGTCCTTCCAACACCCGTACTCCCCACCACAATTACCGACCCTATTTCCGCAATGATTGCCTCTGACCTCAGCCCCGAACACGCTCAGGACCTGCACAACCTTTTGTTATCCTTCTCCGACATTTTTGACTTTGCTGCCGGTTCTCTGGGCCAAACATCAGTTGTGACCCACCGCATTGACACCGGCGATTCAAAACCTGTACATCGGAGGCCTTATCGTGTGTCCATTTCTGAGCGCCAAGTCATCCAGCAGGAGGTCGACAAGATGTTGGCCAACGATATCATCGAACCTTCGAACAGCCCCTGGGCTTCTCCTGTCGTGCTCGTTAGAAAAAAAGACAACAGTTGGCGCTTTTGCGTCGACTATCGACATCTGAACACGATTACAAGAAAAGATGTTTACCCGCTGCCGCGAATAGACGATGCCTTAGACTGTTTACATGGAGCCCGCTACTTTTCCTCTATCGACCTTCGTAGCGGCTACTGGCAGATTTCTGTTGACGAACAAGACCGCGAGAAGACAGCTTTTGTCACACCCGATGGTCTTTACCAATTTAAGGTTATGCCTTTCGGACTTTGCAACGCCCCTGCTACGTTTGAGCGAATGATGGACTCCTTACTCCGCGGATTCAAATGGACGACTTGTCTATGTTACTTGGATGACGTCATTGTCTTCTCGCCCTCGTTCGAAAGCCATCTTCGTCGCCTTTCTTCCATCTTGGCACTTTTCCGCCGTGCCGGACTTCAACTGAACTCAAAGAAGTGCAGTTTTGGTCGCCGCGAACTTAAAGTGCTTGGCCATTTGGTGAATTCCACCGGCGTGCAACCCGATCCTGAC
>NC_139353.1:37125791-37240791 GCF_055883805.1 Amblyomma maculatum
TGGGAGAGAGAAATAGAAAGATAGATAGATAGATAGATAGATAGATAGATAGATAGATAGATAGATAGATAGATAGATAGATAGATAGATAGATAGATAGATAGATAGAGAGAGAGAGAGAGAGAGAGAGAGAGAGAGAGAGAGAGAGAGAGAGAGAGAGAGAGAGAGAGAGAGAGAGAGAGAGAGAGAGAGAGAGAGAGAGAGAGAGAGAGAGAGAGAGAAGTTGGCACACCGAATAGCTGCGCCGCCCCTGACACTTTACGGTTTCGTAAGGTTTCGCGTATATGCTGATGCATATGTGCAATTCGTATTCGATGCCCTTTTAGTTACACAGTTCGCATTGAATTCGTTATCGAGACCGCGCTATTTATTTTCGAATCGATTCGAACAAAGTACTATTCCCGCAACTATACCTTCCTGAACTGCTACGTGCTACAGCAGAATCTGGGATTTTGAGGCCTCACCATTGAAAGTAAAGCCAGCGACCTTCTGCCCGCTTCGGAACAAAAGGGAGGAGAGAGCTATATATGTCAAGGGTAGTGGAAGGGAGCTGAGAAAGGATTCGACTTCTACGCCCGCTCACTGCTTTGCCACTCAGTCATCCCGCTGCTGCGGCTCAATAGTTGAGACGCTCGGCTACTGATCAGAAGTACCTAAGTTCGAACCCGACTTCGCGGCCGCATTTCGTTTGAGGCGAAGCACAAATTGATCCGTGTTCTGTGCCTGTCTGTGCGCGTTAAATATCACAAGGTGGTCGAAATTGTTCCGGAGCCCTCCCCTAGGCCACCTCTTTCTTTTCTTTCACTCCCACCGTCCCTCATTCCCTTATTGCGCGGTTCAGACCTCCACGCAAATGATTGACAGATACCGCGCAATTCCTCTTCTATAAGCCAATTTTAATGAATTGTTGTCACGTTGTCGCTGTTTTAGTCTTTTTGCTGTTTTAGTCTTGTTTTTGGGCAAACGCGGGCATTCCCTCCTGGAAACACAATTTTGCTCTTCGCACATATGCCACTGCGCACAATCTGCACTTCTATATAGCGAAACACATATTACGGGTTATGCAAAAACACAGCAATAAAAAACGGTCGGGAAATTTTTGCTCAAGTTGTTTCTTATTCCCGCCCTGTGCAATTTCTTGCCACGCCATCCGCGTTCACTCCGCTCAACACCTTTCGTCAGCAGATAAGTGCCTCCCCGAATCCTCCTTGTCTGGCGACGCAATTTCTACCGTTATTTCCCGGCCGGTTTCCATTATTTCCCCACGCAGCGACTTATTATGGCTTCGCGGTTATTCCCGTTCTGCCCAGTTCTTGCTCGCCTTTGCTTTTGCTCCGCACATTTGGTGCGGCTTATTCGTTCCGCCGGAATGGGCGTCCCAGCGTGTTAGCGCAGAAGTGCTCAGTGCCTCTGAAAGCCGCAGGAACGGCCCGCGACTGCTGGCGCTGTCTGCCTCGCCTCCTACGGTTCAGACTGCGCCGCAGTCTGGTGGAAGGCGTGAATAATGTATGCCAGCTGGAGGAGGAGCCCCGTATTTTGCCCCCGTGTCAGCACTTGGCCCATTCCGCTCCGCTTGCGTTGGGTATAAGCTGCCGCCTTTTTTTCTTTTTCCTCTTGCTTTCCACGCTTTCTGAGCTTCCTATCGTCATTTCGGCATTGAATCCCTGCTGCACGTAATATATCCGGTTCGTGCCGCTCACACAGAAAAGCATATACACTATATGCAAATAATAATTAAGTAACCAAATTGGTTCGCTTAATAGGTGGTCTTCGTGCACTGTCTAATGAGAGTCAACAGAAAGTAATTCACTACACCTAAAATTTCGTATTAGGTAATAACCACACACCATATTACAACCCAGATGCGAATTTTATTATAGGACGCGCTTCCCCCCCTCCCCCCCCACACACGCACGCACACACACACACACGCACGCACACGCACACACACACGCACGCACGCACGCACGCACGCACGCACGCACGCACACACGCACACACACACACACACACACACACACACACACACACACACACACACACACACACACACACACACACACACACACACACACACACACACACACACACACACACACACACACACACACACACACACACACACACACACACACACACACACACACACACACACACACACACACACACACACACACACACACACACACACACACACACACACACACACACACACACACACACACACACACACACACACACACACACACACACACACACACACACACACACACACACGCACACACACGAACACGCACCTTACCGTAGCGTACCGTACATTACCTTACCATACCATACCATGGCCTATCGTGCCGTACCGTGTAGTACCATACTAAGATTCTTGGGCCCGGGCTGCTGCAGTGGTTCAGTGGCTAAAGCGCGTGACTGCTGAACTCGAGGAGGTGTGATCGATACCGGCCGCAGAGGCCGCTTTTCAATTAATGCTAAAACTTTCGAAGGTTTATCTCGGCTAAGCCTAGTTATCCGTGCGTAAGCGCTGTTAAGCAGGATTACACATCAGCCTGCGTCGAAGCGTTAACGCAGTTGGACCGGCACGCACCTCATACATGGCGAGATTGAGCTACCAAGCATTGGCGAAGCAGTTAAACCACCCGCCTCGCGTGGTCAGTGCAAGTTAAAGAACCGCAGGTAGTCGAAATTTCCGGGCCCTCTACTATGGCATCCCTCACAGCCTGAGGCGCTTTGGGACGTTAAACACTTATGAACTGAGCTAAAGCAGACCAACTTTCTTGGGTGAGACAGTTAATTCGCTACGTGCTAAATACTGTATGGTAGTCAAAATTCGGCCTGAGGTATAACACGCAGTGAATGATAAATCATAAAAGAAAAACATTAAGCGAATGATAAATCATAGAAAAAAAAAAACATTAAGCGGTGGTTTCGGTTCGTTAAGCACGGTAACACATGCACGAGTCTAATTATTTACCGCTCGCTTAGCAAAGCTTTTCTTCCTTCAGCTTTGTCTTGCCACATCTTGTCAAGTTTAGTTCAGGTATGCTTCGTTGAACTCCCGCTTCTTCTCTGACAGCATTACGGTCGTTTTCACAGCCACCAGCAGTAGCACCAGCATAGCGACGATGCAGCGACAGGTTAGGCGGGGAATTGAAGCCTGCTTTATTAAGACGACGGCATCCCAAGCGTGACACGAAAGAAGCTGGCTATCGATCAGGTGCAGGGATGCCACTTTTCTGCTTCGGGTGTGTTTAGGTATCTCCCTTATTTGGTCAGCCAACTGCACACTTTGCAAAAAAAAAAAAAAAAGGAATAATAGAACGCGCTTATTCAGGATGGTGGGGTGCTATTTTCTACTGGGGTGTCCTCAAGGGAACATTAAGAAAATATTTAGTACCTCTCACTCCTCATTGCATTCGCTACCTGCCGGTCGGAAATGAGTGTGAGGTACATGCAAAAAGGGTAATGGTTAGAGCCTCGATTTCCTGTGGAAGAGAAGAATGCATATTTTTTTTTATTTCGCAAGCTTGCCATAAAGCATACTATATAAAATCACGTAAAGAATTTTCCTGCAGGAACCAGAGAAGGTTCCTGTTATATTGTTGTCTCTCAGGTGCTTTGGGAAATCGTCTTCCATGTGACCGTTGCCCCTGTGCAAGCACACAGCAGGTGGTGGACATCACCTACACAGTCGATGTGGAACACTTTGAGAAGGTGGCGTGTTCTATGTCTTCCTGAGAGCCCCATCGGTACATGATCGATGTGGTGAAGACCGCTTAGGCCCTTCCAGGGCATGTGCTGGAGTGCAAAATTTGCACCTCAGCTTGATTATTCTCAGTTCATTAAGTTAGAATGCTGGCCTATAGAAGAATCGAGCTGTTTTTGAAGGAAACGCGGTAGGCTGCATGGCTGATCTAATGCGAGTCCGTGTTGCAGAAGTCACGTGCGAAATATGGATGCGTGCTGGGTGCGTATCTGCATTTTTTTTTGCTTAAGCTAAATAGTGCGTCTGACATAACAAAAAAGATTTGAATTTCCAACTGTTTCTTTTTTTACGGTAAGCCTTAGGCGATGATGCAGGTAGTATTTCTCAGTAATCGCCCCTGCTTAAAATTTGTTAGGGACAGCAGAAAAGAAAACAGGCGTACGCACGAGCGATGGTTATGGCGGAATACCAGTCCTCCCGCTTTCATTAATCCCGACCGGCAGCGACGGTTGAAGAGGAAGCAGTGCAACAAAAACCTAAATCAAGGATTCCCCAACACTTATAAAAATTTAAAAATAGAAAGAAATGCGCCCAGTTATAAGCGTGCTTTATTCTATTTCATGAAATCTCTAAAGGGCCATGTATACGTTCATTTCTAGGCAGTAGGCTTGAAAAGTTCTCTGCACATTCACCGTCATGCAAGTTACTGAATCCGGCGTGACAGCTTCAAAACAGTACTTTCAAGTTCGTTTTGACACGTGTTATTCTGAAACGAGCAAAGCAGGAAAGTAATAAAAGCCTCAGGTACGCACTCGGTGCCCATTAGGAATGAATCGAAGGACCGATTTGTCTCCCGAAAACACTTAACAGCTGCTACGTGGCTGCCAACACGAAAAGCAAAACGGAGGCCTACTGTTACAGGCACTCACTCGCGACGGAAATAATTGTGCGGGGATGAATTGACAGTTCCTGTCGCGCTGTCACTGTCTTTAATCACGTGTCCCTCCGGGCGCATATTTAATGTGGATTTTTCCGCTCTCGCACTTGCATGCTCGCCGTGAGGAACAAATTTTGACAGCATAAATAACACAGTTGAGAAACGACGCTCATGCGTTGATTAAAAAATGGAAGCCACGGAAATAAAAAAAAAACCTATTTATTTTCACGTAAAACAAAAACGCTTAGTTCGCTCTCCCACCAGATATGACCCAGGTGTTGCAGGGTAAGTTCAGCTATGATTTGCGCCGAGGAAATTGTTCGGTTTGGTTTGGTTTGTGGGGTTTAACGTCCCAAAGCGACTCAGGCTATGAGAGGCGCGTTAGTGTGGAGGGCTCGGGAACTTTCGACCACCTGCGGTTCTTAACGTGCACTGACATTGCACAGCACAAGGGCCTCCTTGCTTCGTGGCCTCCGTTTAAAAGAGGCCGCCGCAGGCTGGATTCTATCACCAAATGCTTGGGTACAGCAGTCAGGCGCCGTAACCACACTTTGCCACCATGGCGGAGTAAGAAATTAAAATACCTAGCACAGCTTCTTCTGTGATAAAAAAAATTACGAGGGATTTAGCGACTAAAGTAGTGAAAGGCGAAAGCCTGAGTAACGCATTCTGCTACGCAACTGGCACTAACTAGCAACCCTATAATTAACACATCTTATTATATATTATTTAAGTAATGAATGAATTGTTTAATTAATTATTAATGAGCAATAAATAAATATTAGTAATTGATTATTCATTGCCATCTGGCCATGTAAGGCACGCATTCATGCATACTGTGGTGGTGATCTGTGATTGGTCGAAACCTCTATGACGTCAACCAGCCTCGGCCAATCAGAACGCCGCAAAATCGAGACACATTTTGTCCACGACAGCATGGTTAAAACTTCGCCTTAAAAAAGGCGAAGTTTTAACCCTGCTTGAACCTGTTTGTAATGAGCGAAATGATCCGCCGCGGTGGCTCAGTGGTTAAGACACTAGGCTTTTGAACCACAGCATCCGGGTTCAAACCCGACCGGATTGAATCCGCTGGGATGTGTGAAAGCACTACACGAAGCGGACATACCGACGTAACTCACTTGGCCAATATTGGGACTTCGTTGGCAATGTCTGAGCTATATTGCGCTAGCACATTGCAAACACAATCCAACAGTGGGCCGTTGATTCGTGCTGCCTGAAACTCTGAACCTCCGGATTGGTGCTTTCGCGCTAAAATTACTCTGTCGTAACCCGGGTAACGCTCGTTGAGTTTTTAAATAACGCAGCTTTGCAGCCTCGTTGATGAACCAAACATTTAAAAAGGAAACAAATATAATCACAAGGTTAGTCCCTCTATGGGAGAGCCTCTGTAATGTTGTTATGGGTTGTGCGGCGTTAAAACTAGTAGAGAATAGAACGCTTTGAGACTATCAAGGCTACCACAATGCTCGCTCGGAACCTTTGGTCAACGCAATCAACTTTCGATCCTCTGTTCATAAAATATATGCTCAGTTCATTTCAGTTTAGTTTTAATACCTTAAAGACCTCTGCGTGGGTATTGCATAAGGGGTGGGATTTATTAGAATAAAGAAAGAAACAGCGACGATTAGTTAGCACTGAAGATGATTGGTAACATCGGTAACAAGAGGCCATTTCGTGGTAACATCGGTAAGAAGAGGCATATTCTAATTTTGATCTGATAAGGGTTTTATATGGGAGTAGTTTTACATCTACACGGTCAAGGCGGACATGGCGTTTGAGAAAACCAAGTAGTTTATTTGATGCGGAAATTATGTTGCAGATGTGGGTGCACCATGATAAATCATAAGACAATGTTACCCCTAGATACTTATAAGATAGTACTACTTCCATCGGGGTGTTAACAATGCAATATTGGAAGCGATATGGACAGTGTCGACGAGAGATGGATACAGTGTACATTTATCAGGATTCGCGGACATTAGCCACTTGTCACACAAATTAACTTCGCTGTTAAGATTTGCCCGAAGACTGAACTGTTCACGACAGTTATTAATATGGCGGTAAATAGCGTAGTCATCGTCGAAAATTCGAGTACTGCAGAGAACATGACCGGGTAAGTCATTAATATATATTAAGAATAGGAGGCGACCGAGCACAGAACCTTGGGGAACGCCTGATGTAGCTGGGAAGGAGTTAGATGAGCTTTAACGGAGACTGATTGGGAATAGTCAGTAAGAAACTGCTCAATGCATCGCAAGATATTGGGGCGTAAGTTCAGCTGGGCAAATTTTACGAATAGACAGCGGCGAGGAACTTTATCGAAAGCTCTTGCAAAATCTAGACAGATGGCGTCAGTCTGAATGTTACGGTCATGATTTTTGTGCAAGTCGTGAAGGAACAGATCTAATAGGAAACTCGTGTTGTGAAAAATGGAAGGCATTGCTTGAGTCGAAAAGAATTGTAATTTGAGAGTAGATGACATGTTCCATGAGTTTACGGGGCACACTGGTTAATGATATAGGGCTATAATTCAAGGGCGAGTCTCTGTTACCTGATTTGTGGACTGGAACGACCTTCCCGTCTATCAGTAATCTGGAATGATCTATGAAGAGAGCAACTGTGAAAAAAAAAAAAATCAAAGATAAGTATGCTGCACAAGATGATTTTACATTTTCCAGTACTTTTGCATTAATCTCTTCATGCTGGCTGATGATGAGTTTCATGTTATCAACTATGAATGCGATGCCTTCTTCGAAAAATGTGACAGCTGGCAGGAAAGCTTCTGTGTTAAACGATGGTAACTGGGAAGACATGTTAAGTTCACTAGTGAAAACAGATGCCAATGGATTGTTAGCTATTTCCGCGCACTCACTATCAGTAACCGCTTTTCGCGAGTCGTTAGTCAGCGCGATATTATGACAGTGTCTAAAATTTAAAACTTGCCAGAATTGTCTCTCATTGCTGATTAGTAGCTTTGGTAATTGCATTGTGAACTGCGAATAGGTATGATTTTTCTCATACGAGGTATTTGTCCCAAATGGCCTGATTGTCAGTGCGCTTGGCTGAACGAAACAACCATTTCTTACTATTTTCTAGTGGTTTTCGATGCTTAGTAAACCATGGCTTATTGCGATTAGTTTGTAATGCAATTCTTGAGATAAACATATTATTAAAATATTTAACCTATTTTTGAATACCGACCAGTTTTCGTGGATAGAGCGAGTGTTGAACATGGATTGGTACTGGGGAAAAAAAAAGTGTTAAGGCTCTCGTTTATTTCTTCGTAATTCCTTTTATCATAAAGGCTTATTGTTTTCCTAAATGAGAAATTTTGAGCGGAGGTAAGTGAAAATTGAGAATGTATGATTTTATGCTCGCCGATTTCCGGAAGGTAACTAATAAATGTTAGGGGTTCAGGGCTATTAGTTAGTATTAGGTGAAGGGTGTTTGCGGCTTCTTTCGTGACGTGAGTAAGCTCTGAGACAGAGTGAGGTTGAAATTTAAAAAGACATCAACAAAGTTTTTAGCCTCTGCATGACATGTCATTGAGAAAGTACCTAAATTTTGCCATTCAATGTCCGGGTAATTAAAGTCGCCAAAAAGAAGAATGCGTGCATTCTGGTCTGTAGCAACAAGTTGGTTGAGGGTGTCGTTCAGATGTAGTCAAAAGTCTGGGTTTGTCTTTGGGGGCCTACAACAAACGTCAAGCAGTACTGGTACAGGAGGAGCGGGACAGAAAACAAACCGCGTTCCTCGTTCCAATTACTGTATATTTATCAATATATTTGGACACGCTGCACGCGTGGCCCGTTTCAGCAGGACCCGATGGTAATGAAACGCAATGAAAAAAAAAAAGGAAAAATAACAAAGCGAACAATTGTAGTTTACGGAATAACATGCGCCGCAAAAAAAAACGTGAAATTTAACGCAAGGAACACAATAGAGACAACGCAGTAAGCTTCTAACTGGGTGAAAAAGAAAGCAAAAATTGGTTGCGCTTACATTTTACCACCCTTTTAGAGAAAGAACTCGAAGATAATTAATATTTTATCTAAAATATAAAAGGAAGAAAAATAAATTCCGCAGCTCCATTTTCTCCGTTGGTAATCTCTGTTTTTAGTATTTCAATGCATTCATATATATTTATTGATACAGAAACATAGCTAGCCCATTGAGTCTGTGTCTGCAGAGATAGGTATCTACAACACTATCCGAAAAAAGCACGCATTGCAGCGGTGCACGGGGAGAAGAATTCGCAGAAATGGGATATGTTAACGCATACCGAAGAAGTTTGTGCGGAGGCACAAGGACAAGCCGAGAAAACTAAGTATCTGCGAACTTCTTCACTGTGCATTTCAACCAACTAGCAAAACTTTCTGCTCTCCTAAGAAACGTTAATGCAACTAGCAGAACATAGAAAATGGAATCAAAGGTAATAATGAGAAAAAAATAAAACTAGAAAGGAACCGAAGGCGCTGTCGGACTTTCTCAAAGTTCCAGACAACGTAATCGAAGCTTAGCTGGAGTTTAAAAAAATTCTTGAAACAAACAAACACAAAAGATGCTGTCTAGACCCCCTCGCTCCTCCTTCGCTCTTTCCCGTCACTTTGGGGTGCTCGTTAAATCCGAGGCCCTCGCACGCAGCAGGCACGCGGTGAAGCCGAGCAGGCGCGTTCTCCGGTTATTGATTGCGCCCTAATTTTAGCCCTTCACGCGCCTTGGCAGGTAGGGAGCCGTAATTGATCGCCAATTCGCGCTTCTTTTGTTTGCCGCCAGCGACGCGGTGAGGCGCCGTCGCTGGAAGCGTCGATAGAGATGCATTGTCCTCCGGCTGCCGCCGATGATGGCGTTCGCTGTCGGTGTTACCGCCTTGTTTTGACTGGCAACCACTTTCGAGCGCGCACTGGACGCCTTTTTACCCTTTGTTCCCTGCGGTCATAAGGCGCGGTTGAGGAAACACCACGCTGGCTGGCGTCTGCGCGAGGCCTATAGAAAGAGATACAGGAGGAACGACGCAGGAGTCGATCGAAAGAATGTGCTTCTGCCCTGCTTCGCCGCACTGCATCTGAGTGGAGATGGGAAAATGAGGAATGAGACGGAGTGTGTAACATGAGGTGAGGCCAGAATACAAAGAACTGCGGGCAGGGTACAAGATGGTATACTTTTACACATACATATGCAATAGAGTGTCTCGTCACGACACGGCTGAAGCTGCTCAGTGCTGTGTTCGTCGACTGATGTCGCAACGGGCGCATGTCGGGTGGTGAGAATGCAAAGAGATCTCAACGTATGATAAGCAGTCGGTCGGTGTCCGTAGTGCGCTAGCACCGTGTTACACCAGAGCTTCGTTATGTCTCGGGGCGGTGGGGTTCGTCGACGTGAATAGACGTTGTGATTTCGGAATGTAAGTCGTTCGTATACGTGTCGTTATATCAGGCTGGTCACCAAAATAAGGAAAACCTAACCACGGTTAACCGAGTCTGATGCATGGACGAGCTTGGGAAATTTCCTGGAACAACGTGGGCACGCCTGGTTGCGAATAGAAGCAATATGAGGTCATTAGGGTAGGCATTCTACCTGAATGAATGCTACTCATCCGCTGCGACTGATGCTGAGGATAGTGATGGTGATCATAATCACAGTGGCAATTTCGATGACGATCATCATGTGTTACTAGATCTATGAAGCTCTCTGCAAATGAGGTAGGTTGACGCTCCCGGCATCTTTCGGCTTACTGATATTAATCTGATAGGTCACCAGCGCCAAAGCGGTGGATATAAAAATAAAAGGGGGGGTCTTCCTTCCTTCCTTCCTTCCTTCCTTCCTTCCTTCCTTCCTTCCTTCCTTCCTTCCTTCCTTCCTTCCTTCCTTCCTTCCTTCCTTCCTTCCTTCCTTCCTTCCTTCCTTCCTTCCTTCCTTCCTTCCTTCCTTCCTTCCTTCCTTCCTTCCTTCCTTCCTTCCTTCCTTCCTTCCTTCCTTCCTTCCTTCCTTCCTTCCTTCCTTCCTTCCTTCCTTCCTTCCTTCCTTCCTTCCTTCCTTCCTTCCTTCCTTCCTTCCTTCCTTCCTTCCTTCCTTCCTTCCTTCCTTCCTTCCTTCCTTCCTTCCTTCCTTCCTTCCTTCCTTCCTTCCTTCCTTCCTTCCTTCCTTCCTTCCTTCCTTCCTTCCTTCCTTCCTTCCTTCCTTCCTTCCTTCCTTCCTTCCTTCCTTCCTTCCTTCCTTCCTTCCTTCCTTCCTTCCTTCCTTCCTTCCTTCCTTCCTTCCTTCCTTCCTTCCTTCCTTCCTTCCTTCCTTCCTTCCTTCCTTCCTTCCTTCCTTTTATTTCTTTCTCGACTTTAACTCCTCAATGCCCCTTTCAGGGTCCGCGTGCCATTCTTTTTGTTCTCTTGAAGCAGCCAGGCTTACGTCACCTCTGAGATAGTTCGAGTTCTTTGGTGCTCGCCGATTTCACAACGGTACCGAAATGTCCACCCTGCGCCTTTAAAAAAAATAGAGAGAATAAACCGGCGTATTTTGCAATGTCAAGATTTCATACCATTACAACTATCCGTGCTGCTTATGCCTTTTTGGTTCCGGTGTCCCCTGCTTACGACACAAAACTTGGGCGGCCGTCTGCGTTCGCGTGGAAGATTTCTCATCGCGTTTTGTTCTTCATTTAAGCAATAAATGGCTTGCGAGTTCGCCACTACGCGGTCAACCACCGGGGTTAACGTCTTCACGGGCTCTTGGTTTCTTGCTTCATATGGACATGGGAGCTTGTAGTTCTCCCCCTGCGCTCTTCTGTGGCCCAGACGGCGACATCAAATATTGATCGATACTGATAGTGAGGGCATATTGCAGAAGAATACGAGGGTTCTTATATTACCACATTTTTATAGCTTCTAGGCGATTGATCTTATCTCTGTTTCCCTGGGAATTAAGTTTTCATTTGACTCGACTGGTTTCGGGTAACTAGTTTTGAGCGACAAGTCTCCCATGGAGGCGGCTACGTTCGTGAGCACGCGCGTAGAACAAAAAAGGCCAGCGACTGCTTATGGTGGTGCGCTGGATTTGGGACGTTTGGCGCGATTCGCGGAACGGAGCACTGCCCAGGGCTCGCGCTCTTCGACCGGTGAGTTTTAGGCTGTAAACTCGCTTGTTCGTGCGTCTTTCTGGCGCATTTTTTTCCTGCCGGACTGGCGTTCGTTTTCCTCACGAAGAAGTACCACAAGATTTCCAACTGCACCGCTTCCCAGTGCGTAGTTGGGCTGTTTCCTTTATTTTCTTTTCCTATAGCCTTCCTCCGAACGCGTCTCCGAAACTCATCTCACCATGCTTTTACATCTTCTGGCCGTTGAAGGAAAGGAAGTGCTTCGGGGACATGTAACCTTCTTTTATTTTTTATTGTTGTTTTGAATCACATAACGTGGTCTTGAGGCATTTCAAAATGCTGAATTTTATATCTTGCGATAACTCTAAAGAAAGTACATGAAATATCTGGCTTACTTTTAGAGTTCTGTAGCAGAGCTTAGCTTGGCGCGCGCCTTTCTAATTTTTCGCTTCATTCTACGCAGTTATTATTACGCAAATTCCGTCTTCAAAGCGACAAGGCTCTTTCGTTCGCGCATCGTTACGTTATATGCACCACGTCAGCAAAATTTCTGCGTCACACGTTTTTGCCGCCGCTGCATATAGCGGCGACGGGAAGGGCAGCTCCATCATTTCTGACACCTCCTGACTTAATTCCGCATCTATCGAGTTGCCGGGGACATCTCCCGACGCCGCTCGCTCGATGCTTGATGCAAGCGCGGACTAACAGGTTTTTGTCACTCGTAGTTTCACTCGTAGACAACCTGTTTACGATTTGTCTTTAACGTGTACTCTTTCCATAGCCAGATGCACTGCCTTTCATCGACTACCAGAACCAACGGCGGCACAGTGAGTTTTTTGCTAGGCTCGGCGTGGAGTGACGGCTTCTTCTTTCCCGTTTACGGTTCCGCCATCTTTTCCTCTCCCCTTGTCGTACCCGTAACTCTAGCGAGCTACGCACCACCGCTGTAGCGAAACCAAGTGGGGTTATGGCCCGGCACAGCCTGTGAAGTCGCAAGAAAAGACAAAGCGTGTGTACACGCACACAACAGAAAGGCGGGCAGCAACGGCAGTTCCCAAGACGGCCAGTTTTCCCAAAGCGCGGTCGAGCACACATCGCAGCTTGCTGCGACAGTCTTCTTTCACCCGAGCCTGCAGGGACGATAAGGAAACAAAGCTAAAGACGCGACAGTTCCTGCTCCAATGGCGTAATTTGTCCAGCGGTCATCCTCTCCTCTTTTTTTCTTCCTCTCTCGCGATCTCGGGGGAGCTGTCGCCTTAGCTTGTCTTTCTGTGTCGGAGCTTGTTCGTTCAGACTATTCAGGCGCGCCTTCTCTTCGCACTGTTGTTTTAGTTAGAGACTCCAACAGATCTGGAAGCAGGGTCTTATGGCGTTTTCTTTCGGCTCTTCTTTCCTTCATTGCGCGCAGCCCGAGCGAGATGCGCGGAGAGGGTGGATGTCAGTTCTTTTTTCGCGAGCACTGGTGGTGCTTATCACATGCTTGCCGCCACCGCAGCAGTGAAGAATAACGGACAGCAGCCTTCGCTCGATGTCACGCCTGAGTGGCCGCTTAACGGGTCAGGAGCTCAGGCTCAGTCTCGTTATGCTCTTGCCGCTTCCCGCTCTTCTTTTTTTTTTTTTTTCTACACCCCAAAGTGTTAATTATGTATGGAGCATCTGTGCGGGGGGTTTTATGCTCGTTTCGCATTGTTTTACTGATATTTTCGATCCTGGGAAATTAACGACGCGTGCGATGTTCATTATCAGCGTGCTAGTCGCGATCCCGTGAGAAAGACATCGCTCCGCCGACATCAGCGTATCTTTTCGCTGGTGTGGCAGCTAGTTCCAGAGATACGCTCCTCTTTTCTTAACAAGTCGGGGGCGGGGGCGGGGGGGGGGGGGGGGGGGGGGGGAGAGGGGGGCCTAGTCGCCGCAGTTACTGAATAATATTACTGAATGCTGGAACTCTTTTTAGCCGAGAGTTTTATCTGCTGCAGAAGTCGGATAAAATGCTTTGCCCTTACAGCTGTTGCACCCAATTACCTTTGTCGTCGGGGTCATTAACGATGGCGAGGGTGGTTAAGAGGTTAAATATTGCGAATTGGGGCGAGCGAACATCGAGTGCAAGAGAGATGTAAGGTATCACAGCTTCCAGGCTCCACAGCCGTCGTCTTTTGTGGAACCCAAGGGCATTTCTAGGTATCTTGGTGACAGTTCACTTGGTATCTTAGTGTCTTGGTGACTATTCACAGACTGTTCACCGTGGAGAGTGGGGTGGGTGGGAGTGACTTGAAGACGGAGTGACTTCGGTCTTTTCTTCTGAGGTTCCAGGGAATGTAAGGGTCCTCTGCAGGTCCACTTCTGTTGCAGACAAGGATGGTATATTTGGTACTGCCAGCAGTGCAGTGAAGCTTACGTTATGCCATCCGTTTTCGGCCTCTTTGGACAAGGCCGTCGGTGCACCCCCTGTGCCAAAAGGGGGCACCGTTGCCACAGCTCGCATGCTGCACACCTGACGTTGCGCAGAATGCGTAGCAGCTACCTTCACGTAAAATAAATACATTTGCTCCTTTTGTACGACCGTTTCCACGGAGTGGACATATTACTCGGCAGTACACAAAGAGGGGGACTGTCTATGGGTGCGTTCATGAGTCTTGGTCTGTTCCTGGACTGTTTTACAAATTTTGTCATCAGGGGAACTACTTCTTTCTAGAGCCGATATGAAAAGGCGCTGTAACTTAGCAGTTATGTAGCGTTCCATTTACTGCTACTTTGCCTGATGTTCATATTTTTAACGCGAGGGGCGGTAAAGGCGCTGCTGTCCAGAAAAACAGGCATCAGCGTTGTTGGTGATAGCAAAATTCGTGGGAACGGCTTGGACAGGTGTTAGCTGGAAGCTGACACGGCCAAGTGTACTGATTGGTCGTAGGGTTGTGCGTCGACACCAGAGCGCGTAACATGGCCGATTCTACAAGATCTTTCAACTTGGACTTCTCAATCTGGATGGGAGGGCGAGGGGAATGAAACCTTCCAGGACCCTTGCATTCTGAGTCAGACATGCTACATCTACCCACACAGGAATTTGCGTACGGCTTGGATAAGCGGGCCTTTACGTCTTTGTCTGGTGGCATAACGCATAACGTGATGCAGTAATGAGTATGTGTGAGATGCAAACGTCCACATTACGAAATTAGTTATTAAGCGAAATGCAAGATGCATATGCTGCATGAATACCCGCAAGGGGAGCCGCTGAATAGAGCCGCTAATGATGTCATGCCATGTCCTCAAAGGCGAAGCTTTAGTGTCACTCCTCCTCTCCCAGTTGTCCGCGCTTTGATCAGGTATGGCAAGCTGGAATCCATATTCACCGAAAATCAGCCAGCCTTATCGTCTTCAGCTGGTCTTCCTCCATACGGTAAACTGATGAATTTGTATCTGCGCTGTGCAAATGTCAGCGCGCAGTCACATAGCTTTCACTTAACGTTTCGTATTCAAACGGAGAAAAACGCTGCCTGCGCGGCCCGTAGCTCGTCAAAGTTCGATATCGCACGGTGCCATCGCGTCGTCCCATATGGTGGATTCATTAGCGTGACCCGAAGCGCCGAGAGCTACGCGGTCCAAGTCGATCATTGAAACGAGCGAGCTGCTACTATACAAATGACGGCTCTGAACGATCGGACATATCTCCATACTCGGTGCGATCGCACAGCAGCCACCGTGGAAGCCTTTGTTCCACTTACGAGTTGGACTGTTGTATCGCCTGCCAGCGTCGAGGACGATTACACGGTCCATAGAACTGTTTTGTTGTTACTTATTCTCATTTTCCCAAAAAATACCAGACGGAAGGAAGTTACAGATCGCTAGTTTCATCGCGCCAAACAACGTGAAGTCTCTATGATCCCTTTCTGGGAGCTCATTCTCAACCCAATTGCGCCACGCCTCATCAACCATGTCGTTGCTTGAGTTTATGGCTCGCGATGATTATCGTAGTTCTTAATTGCATAAAAACAGTCTTCCCGAATGTTTTCAGAAAGAGTAATAGTTATATGTCTTCAGCATGTTTTGATCATGGAAAAGGTGGCTTTCTGCTTCTGTTTTCGTACCGCTCGAAGGCGTGACATCTCAGTCGGCTGGCGCATATTCGTAAGAGCAGCAAATAGTAAGAATTTAATAAAGGGAGAGATGATTTTCTATGAAATAAATATCCGAATGAAAATAAGCACTTTTTCATAATACAAGCGGCCACGGCTGAAGTCCTGCCTATTACGCTGCACATAAGAGGGCTAGTGGCTGCACGCAGTTCAGTGAAAATTTTGCTAATAACGTCGTTCGATGCTTTGCATTGTTAGACTTCAAAAAACTTTTCATGTGTGCGTCTGATGCAACTTTCCGTCTATCAAACTTTGTGCGGAAGGCCAACTACTCAGCCGTAAGTGCAATACATGACATGCCGAATAGTGCTGTATCAATCTTGCCCGTCAGTCGTATTCTTATGACGGCAGCCGTAAATGTAGAAGGGCGGCTGAGTATTCTCGAGCCACGCATTTGTTTTCAACCAGCCTCGCCATGCTCTGAAGCTATCATGGCGCATAAGTCTGAATATAAGGTTTTTTTTTTTTTTTTTTTTTTTTTTTTTTTGCTCACTCTGCACATATTTTCAGCTTCGGAAACGACGTAAACGATCCAGTACAGAAGCAAACGCCATGGGCTGCGAGATATCAACCATTATTTAAAGAGCTGCTTGTTAGGAAGCGCCCGTTTGTCCAATTAAGGAGAAATACTTTCTTGCCTCACGCTTGGCGCGAGCAGAAAGTGTCAACAGAAACTGTGACCTGAAAACGTCCGCACTTGAAGAAAAATTTCGAGGACACTTTGGCGACTAAAGTGATGGATGGCGAAAGCCTGAGTGCTGCATTCTGCTACGCGACTGTTGCGCATGTAGCGATGAATGCTGCTACGAGTAAAGCGAGTGGCTACTCTCACATTCTGCGAGTGCATTTATTCAGTGAATTCTGCTTGACAGTGACGAGATTACGTTCCTTCCATCTTCGCAATTGTTCTGCGTTTGCTGTTGTGGGGTTGATTTGATCGGGTGCACAATAATTCAGTTCAGTTCAGTCGTTCAGTCGTGTCCGACTCTTCGTGACCCTATGGACCATGTCACGCCACACTTTCCGGTCTCTCACTATCGTCCTAACATCACATAACTTCATCTGCAGTGCCTCGAGGAAGCCATCTAACCATCGCGTTCGCTGCCTACCCCTTCTCTGGCGACCCTCAACCCTTCCCAACATCAAATCTTTCTCCAGCGACTCCTCTCTTCTCATCAGATGACCAAAGTAGCGGAGCTTTAACTTTAGAATTTGACCCTCCAATGAGCAGTCAGGGTTTATGGTCGACAATATTGATTGATTTGATCTTCTGGCAGTCCAAGGAACTCGCAAGAGTCTTCGCCAGCACCACAATTCAAACGCGTCAATGCTTCGGCGGTCAGCCTTTTTCACAGTCCAACTCTCGCATCCATACATCACAACTGGAAAAACCATAGCATGAGTTATACGGATCTTGGTTGGCAGACTAATGTCTCTGCTCTTTACTAGGCGGTCAAGGCTAACCATTGCTCTCTTTCCCAGAAGCAGGCGTCTCCTAATTTCATGGCTGCAGTCTTCTTCTGAGGTAATCTTGGAGCCCAAGAAGAGAAAATCTGTCACAACCTCCACTTGTCCATTGATGCTCCAGGACTTGATAGGACAAGACGCCATGATCTTTGTCTTTTTAATGTTCAGTTTAAACCCAAAATTCTCACACAGGACTGACACTAATTAGCGGTTAATAAAGAATTAGGCATTAATGAGTAAAAATGAGTAATTAATTATTTTACTTGGTTAATTATTCATCACTGTGTAATCAATAATTAGTATTTAGTAATTAACATTCAGTAATAATAATAATTAATTAGTCATTATTGGTAATTGATCACTGATTGGCATATGGCCATGTAAGGCCTGCATTCGTGCATACTGTGGTTGCGCTCTGTGGTTGGCCGATACCTATATGACGTCATCGCGTCTCGACCAATCAGAGCCACCGCAAAAGCGTGACACTTTTACCGACGACAACGATGAGGCAATAAAAGCTTTCGCCTTAAAAAAAATTTCAAAAACCTCTCTTTAACGGGAATGGTGCCACTATCCCTCTAGTTCACAGCCGAGTGCGCTAACCACTACTCCTTGCCAGGCTTTTTAGAAATAGATCATAATTCACTTTGTTTAGCGTAAGGATGATAGTAGCGATGACAATGAGGGTGCATTTAGTTGATAATGATAATAATGGTAGTAGCGACGACAATGAGCGTGCATTGAGTTGATAATGATAATAATGATAGTAGCATAGTGATGATGATGACAGTAGTGACACTGACGATGCAATTAATGAAAACAGTCCTGAAAAGCTGCTTTCGTCATTCCACTCAGTTAAGCGCAGTCCTGTAAATAATCTGAACTCGCGAAGAAAGCTCGGATACAGCCTGATAACGTAAATACGGCCATCGCAGGGAGGTGCCTCTTTACTTTACATTTTTGTCCCAGTCTGACTCCTACATAACTGTTGGTAAAATGTAACTGGGCGGAAGACGCATCCTAGATGTAGTAACGAAACCGTTTTATGACTCTCTTGTGCGTCCGAAATAACGAACCGTACGTACTTCCTCGTATACTGAGCTGCCCGTAGACAATAGTGTGCTGGTTGAATTGGTTTTAAAAAGCATCAGAGCATCCTTTCGGTGAACCCCGAAGTCGAACGAAACTAATGGGGGAAGGGGATACCTCGCTTCTGTAAATGGTGCGGAGAGAAAGCTAGCAGAATACTGCAGTGCTTTTAATAGCGTGGCGTTCTCGAAATGTTCGCATCACGCTTACACTATGAAGCCAGTAACGCTCCTTCCTAACCTTGAGCCAGAAAGCCATCCGTTTGCTATCGGTTTCCGCTTCGGCAGGCGATTGCACCTCGAGAAGTCATCGAAGGAACCGAGATTGGAGGCAAAAGATTCCATTCTTAGCTTTCTATTGTCAGTTATTTCACCTTCCTCCGACGAACAATATGTTTTATGTGAGAAGTTCAAATCGGCCATCAGTTTTAATTTTTCATCGAGAAAGGCGCGTGACTGCAACTTCTCCTTCCTTCCAAAACGTCGTCAGTGAATGCCTCACGAGAGCATGCTGTATGATACTTGCGGGAGCCTCTTTTACACGAGCGCGCTTCAGTATGATGACCGCTACCAGTGGCCGCTATATATCGAATGTCAAGCGTAATCTTTGCGCTCACATGCAATTAAGGGCTGGAATGCATGCGGCCTCCAATGCGTGGGCAGGGGTAGCTGTCATTTCTATGGCTTCTGCTCGCTCCTCTGTATATCATGTACACCAACGACGTGATGTACATCCCTGACAGTTGCCAGTCGGCTGCGGTATGCGGCGCCAAGTCACAGGATGGCCTCGCTTCAGGAAACTGCGGAAAGCAAAAAAGCAAAAAAATAAAGGAGCCGGAAGTTCCTTCCGGATGGATAAGAAGTAACAGCATCGCTATGCTCTTCACGGGCTTCCCGAAAAGCGAGGTCTCGGCGTCCGCCGTCATCAACGCATTTGCGCAGTGGGTGGGGAAGCTGACACTGAGACGGCGGCCACCACTCTCGCGTACTTCCGGCGTCACGGCTGTCCGGACAGCTGCCCCTAATTCCAGTCTTTCCCGCTGGCTCGCCCTTTTCCCTATATCCCGTGTCCCAGGGGGCGTGCCTTCCCTAAACATAGCCCTTTGTGTATGTAGCGGCCACTGCTTTGGGACATGCGTCAGCTGCCTTGTTCTTGGCTTGTCACGGTATAGCGGCTGCCGTTCTCGACGTGGGTATATACAGAAGGTTGTCTTGTCGCAAACTAGGTTCTTCGGCGGTTCTTTTCCGAGCTATCGCGGCGTTTTCCGAGGCTTGATTCGATGCTGGGACAGGGGATAACTGAACTTTGCGCAGTGTGTCCGCTCTTCGGTGGTTGTTATTAAGGCGAAAGCCTTTAATTGTCGTTAGCAAATGTGTCCGCGTTTCGGGTGCATGCCTTATATGGGCAGGGCGTATGTCAATCACCATTGAATCGATAATTAATCAATAGCAATCGGATAATATTGGAACATGATTTATTTTTAAGATAATTTCATGATAATTTACGATTAATTATAAAATAGTTAAGCCGATGCCCATAGGAACCCATGCATTTGGAGGTCATCGTAACTATCACTAATCATCACTTACTATTTAAGGAGTGTTTAACTAACACTAACCAGACATTAACTAGTACTCAGAAAGTGCAAATCATGGTTAACTATCACTAACCAATAGTAATGGTTAGACGTTTCGTGACGTCTATAGCCGTCGCATATTGACGTCATCGGCCGTGACGTCATGACCGGATGTTACGTCAGCATGACGGCACAACTGCTGCATGAGGAAGCATGTTTGCTGCTATGGTATTCAAATTTGTGCTGTCTTGAACCCAGTGAATGATTATAGTCACTGGGTAACGGTGACAAGCACCCATTTTCTTTTCCTTCTTCCTACAGCCACAGCGCTTCAGGTGCGACAGATACTGCGCCTTTCACTTCCTGTGTACAAAAGGCAACATCTGCCGATCAAGAAACATAACAGGTTTCTGCTATTAGAAGCCGTTGTCCTTTAGTTTAGTCAACAGCGGTGTAGTAGTCGTTTTTCCCGCACCTAGCTGACGCATATAATTTCCCACGCAACCAAAGCATATTTGCACGCCCACATTTTGTCCCACGGGTGTTCAGAAACAAGACTGCAACGAAAAAAAAAAAAAAAAACCAGCGCAAGGAGAAACCGCTGCATCCAGACTCGACCTTCACACCACCGCACTCGCCCGTTGCACAAGTCACCCGTATCTCAGTGCTGCAGACGTCGGAAACGCTTTGCGCAAACACCGCAAGGACAGAGTCGCCAGGTGAGGACTCTCTGCAGCGCCATTCTCACTACCTGTCATCGTTTATTCGACATTCAGATTTGCTCTGTTTCTTTTTTTTTCTGTTTTTCTTCTCAGATTGGGATAGGCTGGATGGTTTTGACATGCTTTCCTGCTACTTTGCACGCGCGCGATTTACAGCGTATGCCGGGAAAGCAGGAAAGAAACAGCTATTGAGCCGCTACCTCGGTACGTCACGCGCATGAACTGTAATTGGATTCGCTGCTTCCTGACGGCACGCGGAGGAAATGCGTGGAGAAAAAATAATAATGAGAGGAACTATCAAGCCTTGCTTTAAGAGTAGACGCGATAGCGCCTTTAACGACGTCTTTTCATTTCGTTGTTTTATTTGTACATTTTTTGTTTTCATTTGGCTTTTAAGAAAGGAAAGGCGTAGCATCTGTCTCACGTATTTCGTGGACGCCTTAACCGCTCCTTAAAGGAAGGGAGAAAAGCGGAAGCAAAAACAGAAAGAAGAAAAAAAAAGTTGCCTTAGTGGAGGGTTCGGGAGTAATTTCGACCACCTGATGATCTTCAACGTGCATTTTTCGATGGAGGCGAAACGAAGTGGCGTACGTGGGCTGTGCAATGTCGTTGTTGTTGCGACTGTAGGAAGAAGGAAAAGAAAATGCACGGGCCTGCTACTGGCTCTATATCTGAGCCACCTCCGCTGTCTCGTGCGGACAGAAGAGAAAATAGACTAAGAAAAAAGAAGAGGAAGGGAAAGGCACGCGTCGCAACAGCCGTCGTCCACCACAGAAGCGGCGGCGGGTGCAATGACAGCCTACAAGAGAGAAAAATTCGGTGGCAGGCTATCCCCCCCGTAGGTCCAGGAACAGCCACCCTTCACCACCTTCTTTAGCTCCGGAGTTCTTAAAGAAGTGTACACGTCATGTCGTGTATGGCAAGACTGATTTTCGTTACATTATTTATCAGCTGTGGCTTGAAAGAAACTTGTGCGATGTCTTTTTCCCGATCCCATTGTACAGAGCGTGCAGGTCCATATGTCTCATAAGCTTCATAAGCCTCAAGCCGGAAACTATCGAACACATTTTCTTAGACTGTTGAGAAGCCTTTTTCTTCTGGGACATTCTACAACGAGCGGATAAAAAAGACCTACCTGTTGATGCATTCGGAATTTGATTTTTACCAATTGAAGATAATGATGGGATACCGCTGGACATGATCATGTTATTGGGCCTGTACAGTACCTGGCGATCCAGAATAGCTTTCAGACATGCAGAAAATGATTCGAGGAAAATATGGCAGTATTTTCGAGAAGCCGTTGCGAGCGTTATAGATGTCTTCAACACACAAGACGAAGTGCCTGAGCCGTTTCCGAGAATGGAAGTGTTGCTGCACATGCTGAATTTTAATGGGTGACGCAGTCCGAGCTCGCGTGGTTTTTAACCCATGTTGTGTGTTTGTCGAGTACTATTCTTTTTGTAAAATATGATTATGAATTTGACAATAAATATAAAAAGGCGCAATAAATACCCATGTAATAAATACCATGTCACACACACACACACACACACACACACACACACACACACACACACACACACACACACACACACACACACACACACACACACACACACACACACACACACACACACACACACACACACACACACACACACACACACACACACACACACACACACACACACACACACACACACACACACACACACACACACACACACACACACACACACACACACACACACACACACACACACACACACACACACACACACACACACACACACACACACACACACACACACACACACACACACACACACACACACACACACACACACACACACACACACACACACACACACACACACACACACACACACACACACACACACACACACACACACACACACACACACACACACACACACACACACACACACACACACACACACACACACACACACACACACACACACACACACACACACACACACACACACACACACACACACACACACACACACACACACACACACACACACACACACACACACACCGGGGTGGCGCAGTGGTTACGGCACTCGACTACTGTTCCCAAGGACGCGGGATCGAATCCCGGCCTCGGCGGCCGCTTTTCGATGGAGGCGAAAAGCAAGGTGCCCGTGTGCTGTGCGATGTCAGTGCACGTTAAAGAACCCCAGGTGGTCGAAATTTCCGGAGTCCTCCACTACGGCGTCTCTCATAGCCTGAGTTGCTTTGGGACGTTAAACCCCCAAACCAAACCAAACCAAACCAAACCAAACACACACACACACACACACACACACACACGCACGCACGCACGCACGCACGCACGCACACACACACACACACACACACACACACACACACACACACACACACACACACACACACACACACACACACACACACACACACACACACACACACACACACACACACACACACACACACACACACACACACACACACACACACACACACACACACACACACACACCTGGGGATCCGAGGTATGGAGATTCGATTCCCGGTGGAGGCAAGGTTTATTAATTTATTTTTAATTCTCGCTCTTGAAAGCGTGACACCTCTGCTGACAACCTTCTGTCGACAACGATGAGGCATTAAATGATTTCGCCTTAATTAGACGTGTAAGCACAAAATAAAGATGAGCCGTATATATCCACGAATGTCTTACAACATGTCGCGCTTTTGTGAGTCGCGTCATTCAATTGACAACGTTTTGCATGTGTACAATCGGAAACAAAATTTTCGCGATGCAGGTAAACTGAAAAAAAAAAAAGTTGGCTGAAGGCTTAGCTTGGTTAAACCTGGAAGATTGCGAAAGCAATACCCTTGGCTATGCCTTGTTCGGCTGGTGATGTCCCAAACAGCGAGCGCCCTCTCTCGGCTGCGACACAGCGCCGTGTATGCACTGGTCGCCACCATCCGATGGCGCGAGCTGGGGCCCCGTCTCTCGGTCTGGCATGACGTCACACGGTCACGTGAAAATGGCGTGACGTCACCGCTGCGACTCCTGTAAGGACTCACCGCCACCTTCCGATGGCGCGAGCGGGAGCCCCGTCTCTCGGTCTGGCGTGACGTAACACGGTCACGTGAAAGGTCATGTATGGAGGCGCCACGTCACGCCAAAGGCTCGAAGTGCTAGCAGTATTGCTTTCGCAATAAAAAAACAAACAAAACTGCATGTTAAGCGAGGTAGCCTAGCGAAATGCCTGGAATTACGGGGCAACATGCACGCACCATTTGCGCCAGGCGACTATAAACTGCGCGGCGGCACCGCTGTGACTGTCGCACGCGCGCATCCCGTAAACTTTTGTTGACTGTACAACATTTTGTGACACCGCCTACAGTTTTCCGTACAGTCGCGGTATAGTCCAGATATACTGTGCTATCAAAGAGCAGTTTATAATTTCCCTGCCTATAGCCTTCTGAAAAGGGCGATGGCGCAATGAAGCGAAACCCGAATTTGAAAATCGAGCCTTGATTTGAATGTCTGCTATGTCGTTTAAGTTCCTCAATTTTCATTCCGGTTGCTCCGAGCCGCCTTCTCCAAGGAGTCGATCCTCCACCTCGGCCCAAAGGCCAAGTGCCCGTGCTGGGGACGTCAAAGCCGTGAATGGTCAGGTTGGCTTCAATTATCTTTAAAACGCGTAAAAATCATGTCGTTCTTAGTGCGTTTGAGTCCTCCAAGCTCATTAACAATAATAACACCAGATTTGCTGAACATCATAATCTACTATTGCCCAAAATCAGGACTAATTATGGCAAACAAACTGTATACTTCTCAGGCATATCTGTGTGGAATTCACTGCCTTCCGAAATCAAACCACAGCGTACTCTTCATTCATTTCATCATTCTTTCAGAACTTACTTATTTTCTACCTTGTTTTGTTCTTCCGACTAAATATGTTGTTCTGGATCATAGGTTTCTGTGTTCACATTAATTCATTATTTTTTTCAGCAAATTGCATTCTCAGATTTCAGCAATTAGTGCACTTTTGTTTCCAGTTATTGATTATTTAGAATTTTTTATACAGTTTGTAGTTTGCATTGCATTGTATTATATATTATTGTTAGTATTATAATTTGTTCTCGACGTGCCTGTATATTCTTTTCTTATAACTGCTTAGTATGTTACCCGCGAATTTTATTCATTTTGTCATAGGAGGTTCCCCGGACAGTTTTTACTTTGAAAAGCGCGAATTGATGCTCTTACTAAACTAAGATTTTCAAACTCATGTTCGCTGCTTGTAGTCATGGGTTTGAGGGATTCAAAGGGGGGGGGGGGGGGGCGGAGAAAGAGAAATAGGACGGAGGCAGAATAGTATTCTCCGGTGTAAAGGTAGCCGCCTTTTATTCGCGTTGATATGTCTTTGAACTTCTGGGAGGAGGGGCTGGATAGATCTGTGCCTAGATAATGAGTCAGCACTGCCTTGATCACCCGATTCAGGCTCCTTCTGGTGGGGCTATGCTTGGCCTTTTCCGTAATCTTTCAAACTCGACCTCCTACGATCCTAGTTTTCGCGTTCCGGCTCGTGGCCGCGATCAAATGGTGCTGCCGCCCTTGCCTGGCCTCGTTACATCTGTGCAGCGTTCTGGAAGAAGCTGCCGATCCTTGCGCGCCTCGTGCGGTGGGAGGCAGCAGACCAGCGGAATAAGCACACGCGTATCGAAAGAGACAAGTTGCACCATTCGGCTAGCTTTTCTGTGCGCCTAGCAACACGTCTCTTTCAGACCACTCTGTAGTCTTTACGTATGTGTTTTCAGTTAGACTAAAAAGCTCCCTGAATGTTTCTCGAAGCTGAGTTTTAAACAAAAGTTCCTGAGGGCGTATGATTTTAGCGAGATTCACCTACTGAAAAAATTGTATGAGGCAATAACCTCGCATTTTCTCACACAATCTCATTCAATTTACATAAGAAATCACATAAAAGTCGCATGTAATTGCATAAGGTCTCATAGTTTCTTGTACATTATCATAAATTATGTACGATATTTTATGATAATGATGTGAACCGTATGAGAGTCTGTGCGAATAAATGAGATTTTATGAGGTTATTGCCGCGTAGAACTTTTGGCTTTTCAGTCGAGTGTACTTTACGACCAGCCTGAAGCTAAAACGTTTTTTTAAGCTGAAGGCACCGCTCCTGCGCACCTGCTGAGATGTTTTGTTCCTTGAAGCTGTTGTAGATGGGTTACTATAGGCCTAGAACGGAAACTGTGTGGACCGGATACTTTCGACCAAGTTTATACATGCGCACGCAACTACCCTTCAGCGCACACTTGTTCAAGCAGTTTTCCCTAAATCACTCTCTCCAGCGCAATTCGCCTGTGCATACCGCATGCACCTTCCAAAGGTCACCAAACTGTCGCGTCATCGGAGCAGACACGAATATGTCAGCACCAGTGTTCCACGCCACATTGCACTCAATAATCGATGCAATGTTACAAGACTTCTCACACGTCTTTAGCACATGCCCACTGGATCGAACCGTTTAAGACAGCTGTCGTTGCCGTTCTGATGGGAAGCCTCGGTAAATTGTTTCGGTTATCAGGACGCTGTCGGTTTATAACGAGTATTCAAATTGACAGAACTCTTCACATTCACGAACATACAACCATTCCTACTTGGTAATCACGGTAGCCTGACGTATCTGCAAACTTGCCACAGCAGTGAAAACTTTCAGTCAGCTTCGCAAAATGTGCCCTCGATCGTAGCTGACACTGCTCAGCGCCGCTTTCCCGACGCTGCACATTTTTAGTAGCGCACATATAGAGTGCAGCGCCTAGCGCCAACACATATCGATGTGAGGCACTCTCCTGCATTTGCATTCTACAGCAAATGGCATGCAGATCGCGCCCACCTACTCCCGCGAGCGGCAGTTGGAGGGAACGCACTTGCGTAACGCGCGCTCCCGAGACGAAAAAGCGCGCTCTACCACCGTGGAACGTGACTGAAAATAAGGCCAAGAAATATCAACAGCGAAAGCTTGGAGATAAATTTCACCCCTGAGTACTTGTTTATGATTCGTACGTGGCTCAAGTTACGCGATTTGTGATATAGAGGTCAAAGTGTAAACTCGCGCCCGTACCGGCGTAGGAGTTCTTCGAGCGAAGACAACTTCTAATGTTTTTTTTTTTTTACCTGCGCTTTATTTTTTCTTGCGCTGTGGCCTGCATATGCCAAATACTCGTAGTAGACATCATAGTACTTTGCGGTGCTTGGATCGTCCAGGAACGGTGTTGTTAGTGATTTGCGTAGTTACGAGGAGGAAGAAAAACCTTTGCGATGGGTTAGGCTTATGACACAGCCGTTTCAAAAGAGACCTTTTACGTGATCCTTATGAGGCTGTGGAGCTGTGGGAACTGGTACTGGCATGCTCTACTAATTAGTGGGCAGCACTGCTTGCGAACACTTCGCGGTAGCTTTTTTGGAACGCGCCGCCGAAGCGTACGTATTCCCACGTGAAGTAAGTCAATCCACATGTCTCCTGCGGAATCACTGGGGCATTTCAGTTTGAGCCCTTGTATTAAACCGTTTGCAGTTTCATACGAGAGGTTTTTTTTTTAATTCCTGGAGGATCTTCCTGAGCGATCGCCAAGCTTTCTCTGCTATTCATGTTAGCTGTTTTCTGAGTCATCGCGCACGCACGCAGGCACGCACACGCACGCACGCACACACGCACGCACACACACACACACACACACACACACACACAAACACGCACGCACGCACGCACGCACGCACGCACGCACGCACGCACGCACGCACGCACGCACACACACACACACACACACACACACACACACACACACACACACACACACACACACACACACACACACACACACACACACACACACACACACACACACACACACACACACACACACACACACACACACACACACACACACACACACACACACACACACACACACACACACACACACACACACACACACACACACACACACACGCGCGCGCGCGCGCGCGCGCACGCCCGCCACCGGTATGCCAATTAGGGCTTTTCAGCTCGCTGTCATTTCAAAAGCTATTTCGGTAACATTATCATATCGCCTTTTCATTCTCGCGATACGGGTCAAGTCCGTCCCTGCCTTCCCACCCATATGCACTGCACACCAAAAAACGCTTCTGTTTGTGATCAAGGAGTCCCTGACCCGAGACGAGCCAAAGCCTGTTCAAAGCCTCGAACGGTCGAACGACCGGAGGGGAGGCGGTAGCGATGGTGCATTTGACAGCCCTCTCATATTTCGCGGTTCAAAGGGCTTTGAAGCAACCTCCTGCCTTCCGCTCCTGCATACGACCCACCGAGGGAGAAAATGGAGGGAGAAGAAAGGGGGGGGGGGGGGAGTTAAGCCGCGAGAATGGCGGGCTGTATAAAGCTTATTTCTGAGCAGTGGAGCACGACATAGTGTGATGCTGCGCGACTATACCGTCGCGTTTCCGGCGACACACGTCACACAGTTTAGGCGCGGCGCCTTCTTAGACAACTCGTGTGAAGCCGATTTGCTTAAAGCCAGCGGTTTCTCACTCCTCCTTGCGTTTACTTTACCGAGAACATACATGAGCGGGCTTGACGCGGAAAGGTGTCAATGACGTCGTTTCGCGCACACGGTAGAGCGGGTGAACGCGGCTGCGAATGCTGCGTGTGCAAAGTTTCGAAAGTGCCTCACCGTGCGTGGGCGTGTTTTCCTTTTCTCTAACAGTCTGCGCGATTGTGAAAGCTTTACTCTTTCTCCGCCAGGGGCAGGTGCAACTTGCCGTAATCGCCCCGCCCAGTTGTGGTGACGTAAGGAAAGGGCGTGATGTTTCCTATCCTTACAAAGGCCGACAACCTGAAATGTGATGAAAGAAAACCCTGACTCCTTGTGTGCGTGCTTGTGTTGTTATGGGAATATTTTGTTGCTTTGATTCTATGCACTTGCCCCTCTTCTAGTATTGCGTACGAGGACTCTTCAGAAATGATGTATACCGTTCCAGTGTAGTGCAGTGAGTTCAGGCCATTAATTAATTCCTTCAATCATTCGCACTTTTTTGCCGTAATTTTGACAAACTTTTCTTCTGAGCCTTCGTCAAATTTTTTTACATCTCGATTTCGAATAGCCATCTTTGAAATATTTTATTGAATCCCCACCAAACCTTGTCAAGCGTCCTCTACTGTCGCGACTTATTCTCACCACGAATGATGCAAATATGATCAATACTCTTGTTATTTTCTTTTTTCTCTTTCCGTCGCAGATAAATTCCTCTCTGTGCTTTAGCTTAGACATGGCCTTGCTCGAGAGCTTACGTTCGGGATCACTTCGGAAAGAGGATCAGCTTGATGTCGCCTTTCGATTTCATCCCATCGCAAGAATAAGTCTCTCCATTATGAAACCACACCCCCTTGCTGCGCGCGACGGAAAAGAAAAACGGCGTTAAGATGTTTTAGACCTTTAGCGATGAAGATTTATGGAAGAGAGTCGCGCGAATGATGTAAACGATAGTGCACTGGCCGTATTTAATTCCATCACTCCTTGCTGTCCTCGGGTCACCTTCAGGCGTTATACGTTATAGTAAGTCGTGGGGCGCCAAACTCTCACGTGCATGTTCGCGAAGTCGAGGTCAGGTGCACCAGGAATGATACCTATCATCATCATCGTCGTTATCATCATCAGCCGGACTGTTTTATTTACCCACTGCACTGCGAAGCTCCCTCTAATATATCTTTAAATAACACGATCCTGTTCTAGCTGTAAACAACTGATCGCTGCAAAGGCCCTATCCTAACCTCATACACTGACCTAATTTTCTATCGCCATGCTATGCTTTCCATCCCTTGAAGTCCAATTTGCAATCCTTAGCTGCAATCGGTTATCCCATTTTCTCACTACTAGTCCTGCCAATGCTAATTTTTTCTTGTTAATTTTGACTGTAGAATGTCATGAACTCGAGTTATTTCTCTTACCTCCCTGCTGAAAAACCAAACGTTCTACGTGGCAATAACCTCATAAAATCTCATCTAATCGCATAGACTCTCATACGGTTCACATCATTATCATAAAATATCGTTCATAATTTATGATAATGTACAAGAAGATATGAGACCGTATGCAATCATATGCGACATGTATGTGATTTCTTATGGGAACTGAATGAGACTGTGTGAGAAATTGTGAGGTTATTGCCTGATACAATTTTTTCAGTAGGGCTACTCTGCGCTTTTCCTGTCTGTTAACGTTGCATCTACCATTTTTCGTTCACGTTATTTTCGGATGCCCGTTCACGGTGCAGCAAGCACTCCACTGCCAACCGCTGTATCTGCAAGAGCGCGCACGACCACATGCACCCGTGACGGCTCATTGCCTTTCCTACTCATCAATTAATTATCCTCAGCTTCACAACGGCTATCCCCTTTGATAACTGCCTTGAGAATGTTCTCTGAGAGTATGGACTGCGGTGTGCCAAAGTCAGGAACTAAAAAGCAAGGACGACACGGCGTTTTGGAACGCAATCAGCTGCTGCAAGAAACATATTCGAGGCCGAAGTTACCAATTCGTTTTTACGCGATGAATTTAAATTCATTGTTCTCCAAAAAGCTCGGTGTTGACGGTGTCGGCATTAATTGTGAGCAAAAGTGGGGACCATACCTCTGGCAGGTGGTGGTGTGTGTGTGTGAACAACTTTTATTTCCACCAGGCGGATGGCTTGTTTCTGCAGAGTTGGGTCCTCGCTCCGCACAAGGGTTTCCGAGGCTTCTCTACTAAGTATTTTTGTCTTAGCCCCTAATGAGCTAGCAGGTGGTAGCTGGTAAATGACGTGGGTGGTCGGCGGGTTCCTTGAAGTCACGAGACCACGTGAAATGTTTGAGCTTGCAGGAGCTGTACCCTTGGGCAGCTTCTGTGAGAAGGGAGGGCGTGAAGGAAATCGAGCCCTCCAGAAGATACGTTACATATACTCCTAGGCCTCGAAGGCACGTTCAGGTTGTTTGGCTAATGCGTCTTTTCCCTATTTTGGATACTCCTTAACATAATGCGGTACGGTTCACAACTGTATGCTAATAAGTGTGAATCCGATAAAAAAGGCACAAATCAGGGGTATCATCGTCTGGCGAGTAGCGAGGTGCATGTACATGGAGGAGGATCCGGAAGAAGAGCCGAAAAATGGGCGACATTAACGCAGTTCATATCGAGGGCCAAAGCAAAAGAGAGAAATGCCAAGGAAAGGCAAAACGTGCATTGGTTCTTTCTCTTATTCTGTTCCTCAACCTGACCGGTCCTCAAGAGACAAGGGACCAATGAAAGAAAAGACGACATATGCGTTGGTCCTTTGCCTCTTTTGCGCTGGTCCTAAATATTACCTACTCTCAACTTGCCCAATACAGTGTGCTGTTAAATCAACACTGTCCTGTCACACTAAGCTTCGTCCTTAAAGGAGATGCTTAAGGGTCCCCTATAGTTTCTGTGCGGTTGCGTAACGTAATGTGGGATGATGTCTGGATTAATAAAACAAACTACTTCGTGGGCGTGCACAGGCAGAAATTTGTTCATTCGTTGCGGCCTCTCTATCTCATTTTATCTAGCATAGCTCAAAGGGCCATGATCAGGATTAGCCTATGTTTTAACCACCTATTCGTCATCTTTGGCTTTGCTGCGCCTATAAGATGGTACAAAGAGGCAGCATTTCTTAACCAAGCGTTCTCCGTCCACGCTCACAGTAACGTCATTCCGTGCAAGTAGAATCCTACGCTGTAGAAAGGTTCGTTCGTAAGGAAGCCCATCGTGAGAAAATCTCCCCCGACGACTACGTGCTTCTTACCAATGTTACCCAAACAACTGCAATGCATGTAGTTAGTTTTCTAAGCTTTCCTTTTAGAGGTGCACACCTGCATTTCGCTGTTGGAAGGTTCAGTTCTGGTGGTCCATAACGTGTGTCAGCAAGGTAGTATATTGGCTCTGCTGTATCTTCACGTCGCCGTTCAGAAGTATTCTTGCTTTTGCCAATTTCTTCTTGAGCCTCCGATGCAATCTGGTCTGAAAGAACGGTTGCAGGGCGGACAACCGATGGCGGGTGGGAGGCCCGGCCGAATCAGGGAAGTGGTCGATTAGAGGGAGCTCGCGGAAAAACTTCCAGCTGTCGCCTCCATGGCGTGGCAGATATATGCGCCTCCAATAAACTTCCGGCATGCGCCTGTCCTTTCTCCATACCTCGCTATACACTCACTGCACCGGCATCGTCCGTGTTGGCACTGTTCCCGGAAACTCTGGCTTGTAGCAGCTGTATACCCGTACAGGTATCGCTGGAGGGACCGACAGCTGGCGCTGCTGTATGGGGCCAGACGCCATTCATTGCATCTCCGCATCGGGGTACTCCTATGTTCTTTATTTTTGTTGCTGCTACCCCGTACTTTGCAATAAGTGAGGTCGGCGTAGGCTTAGCAACGGTTCTGTTGGGCTATTAAAATCAGTGTACACCGGATGGCCTAGTTCGGCTGAGCAGTAATGACAGCATTCGTTTCGACCAGGAGTTGATGGAGAGTTCGAAAATTAGACGGGGTAAACCGACTAGCAGCTTACCGGTATCGCTCAAGAGGAAAGTATACAACAGTTGCATCTTGCCTGTACTCACCTATGGGGCTGAAACGTGGAGGCTAACCAAGAGAGTTCTACTTAAGTTGAGGACAACCCAGAGGGCTATGGAACGAAAAATGGTAGGGGTAACATTAAGAGATAGAAAGCGTGCAGAGTGGGTCAGAGAAATAACTCAAGTTACCGACATTCTAGTGGAAATTAAGAAGAAGAAATGGACATGGGCAGGGCATGTAGTGCGAAGAAAGGATAACCGATGGTCCCTGAGGGTAACAAACTGGATTCCAAGGGAAGGAAAGCGTAGCAGGGGGCGGCAGAAAGTTAGGTGGTCGGATGAGATTAAGAAGTTCGCAGGGGTCAAGTGGATGCAGCTAGCACAGAACCGGGTTAAGTGGAGAAATATGGGAGAGGCCTTCGCCCTGCAGTGGGTATAATCAGGCTGATGATGATGAAACCGATTAAAATGTGGGAGAGCACTGTTTGGCATCGTTTGACTCGCCTCTTTAGCCCTGAGTAATTGATGTCGAATTTGCCTAAGTAAAATGTGGGAGAGCACTGTCTGGCATCGTTTGACTCGGCTGTTTAGCCCTGAATAATTGATGTCGAATTTGCCTAAGTAAAATGTGGGAGAGCACTGTTTGGCATCGTCTGACTCGGCTGTTTAGCCCTGAGTAATTGATGTCGAATTTGCCTAAGTAAAATGTGGGAGAGCACTGTTTGGCATCGTTTGACTCGGCTGTTTAGCCCTGAGTAATTGATGTCGAATTTGCCTGAGTAAAATGTGGGAGAGCACTGTTTGGCATCGTTTGACTCGGCTGTTTAGCCCTGAGTAATTGATGTCGGATTTGCCTAAGTAAAATGTGGGAGAGCACTGTTTGGCATCGTTTGACTCGGCTGTTTAGCCCTGAGTAATTGATGTCGAATTGCCTAAGTAAAATGTGGGAGAGCACTATTTGGCATCGTTTGACTCGCCTGTTTAGCCCTGAGTAATTGATGTCGAATTCGCCTAAGGGCGCCTTTCCAGAAATGAAAATTGGTTGGTTTTGGGGAAAGGGAAAACTCTCTGTCTCATTTCTCGATGGACACCCCCTTTACAATTAACGGCATGCGATTGGAGTTTTATACGTCGCTGGTTTGAGTCCCTATCGTAAACTTGCACTCAACGTAACTTGCAGAGGGATTCTGAATGTGAAGCGAAGTGGTACAACACGACCGTGAACTGTGGTAAATGAACGGTGGAGTCGTAGTTTCGGTATGAATTCACGTCTGTTGCGCGGAGTCTGAAGCCCTCCACTACGGCACCTCTTTCTCTCTATTTTCAATCCCACCTTCCTCCTTTTCCTTACGACTCGGCTAAGATGTCATGACGTCACAGCCGATTGCGTTACCATGTGAGGACGTCATAGCCAGTCATTGCCATTACTCATGACAATTTAGTCATGAATAAAGACTAGTTAGTACTAGTTAGCGACGTATTCATAGTTATTGACTCATAATGACTCAGTGAGTCGTTCGTTAGTACTGGTTAGGTAGAGGCGCGTGCGGTTTGAAATTTTTTTCGTGGCTAAAATCGTATCCACGTCTTGGGAGATGTATAGAAAGAAAGAGCGATAGGAGATTAAACATGAAATCGCGAATGCGATGAGCTCATCACGACAGCCGGACATCTATAACCTATCCGATATCACTCGGTGTGGCCGATTTTTGTATGTTTTTTTTTCTTCATTTTACTAGCTCCTTAGAAGTTTTGCATTTCAATTATGTGTTCTTTTTTCGCGACAGTGGGGCCTTTACATGACAGCACTTCCTTAGTAGCACGAAGGGACATTCTTAGTTTCTTGTAGGCACGTCTCCTTCTCTTCCTAGGCGCTCCGCTTTTGCGTTCCTAAAGCCTTTCAAAACTGCTTTAGAACGCTAAACCCACCCTTTGAAAGGCGTTCATAAATAGTCAGTGGCTCTTGACGTCCTTTTTTTCCTCTATACTCATGAGGCGGCATGAAATCGAAGTTGATGCTTTTAGGCCATGTATCGCGACAGGGTCCGTTGCGCAACACACATTACGTCCGCCCCGTTACAAGCGCCGCCAAGGATATCGCGTGTTCAAAAACCGGTCGCCCCGGTAACTGTCACCCGATTCAGCAACCGGTGAAAGAAAACAGAAACAGAGAGAAAGGAAAGAAGTGCCAGAAACAGTCGTCGCCTTTCCACTTCGTTTTCCACTCAGACTGTACTCATATTTGAAGCAGTCTTCAAGGCGTGCTCCTCTCGCTGCTTTCTTTTTCAAGCAAGATAAGGTGCTACTCGTAAAGCAGCGGCCAATAAAAAAGAAGGAAATTTTGAAATCAAAGTACCCATTAGGGCGAGTCTTCAGTTGCGTGTCGCTGAGAGTTCGTAAATGCCCGCTTCACTACGGCCATACTGCTTTGCTCTTCAATATGCTGGAGGCTTGTTTACAAGCACTCGCAAAGAGTAAAAATGAAAGACAGAGACTTCAAGTGAACTTAAGAATAAATTCATGGGAAAGCGGAATCGCGAGCGACGAGGCGAGTAAAGTAGCAAACGCAAACGGCGCAATCCAATCAATCCAGCAAAGGCGATTGCTTGTAAGGCCGGAGAACCGTTTACGGAGGCAAGACGGAAGAAGTACCTCGCTTTTCTGCGCTCTCGGGGTTTCACGTGTGTCTTCTCCCGTGCCTTTGCATCGGAGGAGGATCTTCTTACAAGTGCACTCAGAAACGGCGCTCTTCCTTGCTTCCCGAATCCTGTCGTCTTGGCGTTCTCTGCTCTCCTTACCGGGAAATCGCCGAAGAAGTTGGCGCAGTCGGAAAACGAGATCTTCTAATGCTGCATACGTATACACAGACCTGGAAAGATCTGTCTCCTACACACGGAGATGGCTTATTTTTAGTTTAGTTTTTAATGTTTAAACGAAACAGCACTATAAGCATTATCAGCCCGAAAGTACTGTCAAAAATAAGTTATGACCAACATGAGTACCCAATAAAGTAGAAGGTTTAGCAGCCGTCTTCTTAGTTCAGTGTTAGAGAATCGCTCATGCAATTCGTAGGTCGTAACTTCGGATGCCGCTGGCGGTACGTGACTGTTCTTTTTTCTACTTTCTTATCTACTTTCGCAATGACTGCAATATTATTTCGAAGCAATCAATACGCAAAAATTTCCTACGCTTTTCTTTGCGTCAGCTTTCTTCTTGTGTATCGATTTCATATCAGGCCCCTCAATTTCCGTGCATTTTTTGCTGAATAGCTGGACGAGTGCTTCGAGTCTGGCGGTCTTAACGTCATAGGTAACGTGACAGCTTTATCATGGTTCGTGTTAGTGGGTATGCGTTATGTTCCATAGTGGAGCAAGAAGACAAGGCACAGATACAAGCTCTTGTGTATGTCCCTTGTTTTCGTGTTGTGCTACAGAAAATAACAGGAAAGCATGTAGTGTTCTAAGTTAGCATATGGTTCACGACAACTCGGGCATGCGGGATAATCCAATTTTTCTCTTTAAAACATTACTAATATGCACGTGACGTGTCTTGTTTTTCCGTTTATCATATTATTCTCTCAAAACATCAGGCTTAAACAATTCGCAAAGTTTTCCCTATACACTACTCTTTGGTTTTGCATGAGGGAACAAATTACTCTTGTTTCGCACCCTGGCTTTTTTTTAGTTGAGATCTGCAAGCACTATTGAGTTTGCAGTGCCGTGCGGTTAGACCACATCGGTGAGGAAGCACTCATCTTGCGCTGTAATTGCATGCTCGCCAACGTGTAGGAGAACCTGCGGCACCCAATTTGCAGGAGACGCGAAGGAAGACTGACTACGTAGCATGGGCGTCGTCCAATTATAAAGCGCTTGAACGTCTGAACGCACTGTCTTGTGAACGAAGCTAATTACCGGCTCTCGCTGGTCGTGTCTGTCGTTTCTGGGACGCTTAAACCAGGTTCGAGAATTAACGCAGGGAAAAAGACATGGAAAACTGCTTTAGGGAATGTAGAAAATGGAAAGAATGTTCAGCGATTCTTGTAAAGTCTCGAGGCGGTGTTCCTAAATTCGTAAATAAAGACGCCATTTAGCTCAGACATACAGAAAAGCTGCCTGATAAAATTGACTCGCAATACATTTGCCGGGAAGAATTAGAGATCTTGTGGGTGCAAGGAAATGCTTCACACTGATTAAACCTTCGCGGACACGGACGCCTCAATTATGCGTACCCTCCCCCCAAATAAAAATAAAACTAAAGGAGCACACCAACGACGAAACAATGTCATTTCTCAAAAAAAGAAAACGCAACGCCTGAAGCTTTGCTACGGATCATGCTACCGACAAGTTAGTCTCGCTGTATTAACACTTTAGGCCTGCTCACACTCTTTCCCTTGAGTAGAAGTAGAATCGCAGCGCGACCACATTCGAGGCTCCCATTTCTTCTTCTTCTTACTTCTGCAGTACAGAGCTTGAGCGATGTGAAGTGGCCGAGGAAAGGTACGTAGGCGTAGTACTTCGTTAGCAGGGGAACCCGAAATACCCTCACGCTTACATTCCGTTTAAAACAGGCCTCCATATTATGCAAGATGCGGTAATTGTTTACGTCGAGAAATAAACCAAGTCCTTTTTTGAAGAACTGCAGGTTAATAAATAGAAAAAGCAGCTAAGCGGGAAAAGAGAGATAAAGATAAGGCGATGTACCCCCCCCCCCCCCCCCGCCCCCCCTCTTCTTGAAAGGCAAAGTGCTCCTCATATAACCTCCTGCAGATTCCTTGCTTATGTGCTTCGGGGATAAGGTTGCGCTTTCGTGCGTGGGCCAGGAAAACAGATGTTGCTTAAGAACGCGACTCTGTGGAGAATGCAGGCATCCCACGGCAGTCTGACGCGCGTACGCGTGTTTGCACTACTTTCTGCGGCGCCCGATATTTGAGTTCAGTGGAAGTTTGCTACATGCGTGCCCCCGTATTGACTGCAGTGAATTCCGATCTAAAAATGGCAACGCTACTCTACTAGAGTCAGAAAACAGCGGTCGTAGTACGCGCACTGTATACGCTTATAATATGTGTGCAGGTGTATAGTCATGGTTTCTGCTACCTACGCCTAGATATCTAAAGGTCAGGTAACGGTTGTATAGGCCGTTGCGTTGGAGGATGCGAGAGGTACGCCATCTGCTTTGAGACGCTGGGTTCATACTTATTCTGCATGACATAATACTGTAGACCGGCGAACGTGGGCGATATAGCCGCTCCGTATTTCTAGCGAACGCTACTAAGTCGGTTCTACTTTCGTGGAGAGAGGGAGACAGAAGAGAAGAGAGGATTAGGGAGGATGAAGCGCGATATAATCCCAAGAGGTGCGGTACTGAGTCGTCTTTTCCCCTGCACCTTTTACCCTGCTCTTTCTATTATATATATCGCAAGCAGGTGATGGCAGCTTATTATTAAATTTAGAAATTGATCGCCAGGAAATAAAACAATACAGTGGACTTGTGGACTTGTTTCGACGTTTCGATCGGGGACCGAGCTTTGTAAATCAAGCATGATGCACGCACGCACGCACGCACACACACACACACACACACACACACACACACACACACACACACACACACACACACACACACACACACACACACACACACACACGCACGCACGCACGCACGCACGCACGCACGCACGCATGCACACGCACATACACACACACGCGCGCACACACACACACACACACGCGCACACACGCACGCACATACACGTCTTAATATATATATATATATATATATATATATATATATATATATATATATATATATATGTGACGACGTAGAAACCAGCACTTGGTTGTTGCGGTGTGGAGACGAATTTAGCGTAGCGAGGAAGTAACACTGCAAGATGGCCATTTTACTGGGCCATATTTTGACCTGAAGTAGACAATATGTGTTAGAGAAGGAGGCAATGTTAAATTGCAAATTTCTTCGAACTACGTCTCATTTTGGTGTCCGACTGAAAGGGCTCTTGATCGGTCGCCCTCGCCGCTGACTAACCTGCTTTGCTGGTCAGCTCGTATACCAACTACTAGGTTCTTGATTTGGAGTGAATAAAAGGAGAACATGAAAGAGACACATCACGAGCGCTAACTTTCTAGCGATCGTCCTCGGTCTCTTTCCTGTCTTTGTTTCACTAGCGCCAAGTCTTGCTTCTAAACATGCCTTACAAACTGGTCTAAACTTCCACTTTGCTAAGACCTTGCCCGCCAACATCTCCCTCATTATTATTCTAGGCGAAAGCCTCATGTAGGAATGCCGCAGATCACGCATCTCCAATGATACCTATTTTATAAATATGCCTGTCGCTGATAAGTTATAACCCCGGTGCCGGCATTTTTGCCCACACTTCATTCATGTGCGTGGCGTTTTACCGCATTATATCTACTTTTCCAATTTTGCTTGAATCCCCGCTATTAGTCAAAATGAGCTAACTAACCATTGATTATCCTGTTCATTTTCCTTTCTAGGCGCCACCTGCCAATCCCTCTTGCCTCTCAACTTGAGAAATAATAACTCGAGCTCCGCTCTCTCATCAGCTCTCGCCTCTTTTTCTTTATGTACTGTGATAGGTTCGAACGTCACACCCAGAGAAGTCCGAAGAGGACAGAATGTCACTGGTCAGGCGTACCTTTTTGTTAAATTCACGTTCCCGCACCCCATATGACAAAGAGGCTGAACAAGCTTCGCATCGACGGTCGTTTGCACTTGCCCGTTCATTGGGCTTTCATTTCATTTATTTGCATTGTCTCCTTGTCCTCATTTGTCTGGGTAGAGAACTTTAGGTACGGGCTTATTCGACCGCTGATTGGCTGGCCGGCGCCTCTAGTTTCTGTAGCGCTGCTTCCGTTTTGGTCGACACGGGCACTTACCACCTGTCCTTTTCTTTCACTGTTCTGAGCTCTTGCTTTTTCTTGTTTGCCACCTCGTTCACTCTCCCTGCTGACTTGCAGTGCTGCAAAGATGAATAATGGATTAATCTCGTGCAAATCGGGAAGTTGCTGAATAATCCAAGACTGAGAAAAAGACAACTCAAATAAAGGGCCTATGGCATAAGGGGTTCGCATGCCTTTTGTTTCTTTTCGTTCCCTTGTTCTGCATTGAACGCCCAGCTGATTGTACATCGAAATGCTACAAATTTGTTCTTTTTTCGTAGATTGGGGTGGGGGGATCGATGTGGCTCCGTGTAATAATCGAGGCGTTCGAAGAGAAAATAGAGCGCATTTCGGGAGCCTCCGCTGCGTTATAAGCACAGACATCCAAACACTCGCATACAGCGTTTTAACAACGCTCTGTGGAGAACGGACGTGTCAGTACCTTATGACATAGTCCTTGAAACAGATCTTGTCATGCATACGCATTAACATCGGTGATAATTAATTTTCTCTATCGCACACGTTCACATCGATCCCGGCAGGAAGCGGCGAATAGATGTACATCAAGGAGGCCGCACAAATGGCCTTGATAAATGCGTGGGCGTCCACGTGCAAGTGTCAAGCGCACTTAAATGAAGACGGAAAAGGGTTCCTAGAGCAAACTGCGCATTCGCGCCACCTTATCGAAATTTTTAAGAAATGCAGTGGTACACAACTTACGTGCGCAACTGCAAAATAATTGCGAATTATGTCACGCCTCCTGGTGGATTCGCCCGACACTATGCTCATGGACCTCACCCGCACTCACCCAGAGGACGTGTTTCTTAGATGAAATGAAGCGGCGCAGTTGGAACGTCATGAAGGCGACATTGTGAGTACGTGTATTCTAGATTTAACTTGATGGAGACGACGATGTTTACTGTATAGCGTGAGAGTGTATTGCCGTTTTACACGAGGCGTGATTGTTTTCGGCGATAGTATAGTGCTGTCGTGCCTGAGCCACAGAAGCTAATCTCTTCGTTCTGCCGTGGGTTCAAAGCTCAATAGCGGCCGTGTTTTTATCCACTGAAGGTTCGTGTGGACACGCTCTGCCGACATTCTCCGCTGACACCGTCTGTTCACAGTTTTGTTGCGCGCCATTCATGAGCCAAGAAATGCATTCGCTTTAAAAGCATGTCCAGTTTATGTGAAGATCTCACGACTATACCATGGTTCTGACATGATCATGTATGAAATTTTCTGCCAGTGTATGTAGCACTCCTAACATATTTCAATGACAAGTATACCAGCATAAATGTATGGTCGAGCCCTGTTTCACTTAGTTGTAGTGCGGTTGACGTGCGCGCGCTCTCCGTGAGCGGTAAGTGCCTTCGGAAAGCGTTCTTCAGTCATATACTATTTAGAGCTGTCTCTTTGCGCGAGTGATAAAACAGTGACCAGGTTCAGACGAGCACACAATGACCGTAAGGGCCACCCTTGCAATAATTCCCTTCTTCTCTATCCCTCTAGTCTTGTTACCCGTGTAACGGCTAGCCAAGAGTCCACAGGGCCCCCACTTACCGGCAGTCGCCTCAAATAAGAACCCTCTCTTAAGGGACTGAGTCTCGTTAACGCTCAGCACTGGAAGGCCGCAATGTTCAGCTTGGCGCCAGGCGACCAGGTCCGAGCTATCTAGCCCAGTCGCCAGAGGCCGAGGCCTCTTGGCCGAAGGCACCCAAGACGTGGAATCTCGTGACCGAAAGTAAAGTTTTCTTCTCCCTCCTCCCCACCGCCCTACTCCTCCTCATCCTCCTCCTCCTCGTCGCTAGCTCTTTGTTTTCACCCAGAACGACCTGATTTTTCAGTGACTCGGTTTCGACGATTCTGATCATAATGTTCCGGAAAGTTTTAATTAAAAAAAAACACACGCGTTTGATTCATTTAACGATGATATCAGCACCAGTGGCCCTAACCACAATGCAAAACCCCTGCTATTGAACTCCAGCTCATATTGCAGAATACTACTCGAGCACGATCGCGCTCAAGTGCCTTACCTGCCGGGCTGCCGGAGTTTTCATATTGTGAAAGTGTCCCCAAAGAAAACGTTTGCAGATGGGGCCTGCTTAAATTGGGCGCGCTCACTTTCCAGAGAAAACGAAAAACAGCGTGGCCGCCGTGCGGTGCTTTAAGTTGCAACCGGGTTTATTTCTCCACCTTTCTCAGTACCCGTAAACTTGTGTACCAAGTTACAAATATTTGCGCCTGCTGCTTTTTAACGTTTTCTTTTTTTTTTGCGCCGTGAATTTAGACGTAGAGGGAAGGGCAGCTTGAGGTTGTGGGCGTTGGAAAGACATGACAGCGCGCACGTCGTCTCCGTATCCAGGACTTCAACGAAAAGAAAGAAGTTGAAGTGCAGACGCCCAATAGACAGCCTATTCTCCGATACGAGCCCTAAATTATAAGGCTCTCTTCGCTTGAATGCCGACTATGCCGTCAGCGCTTACGCACCATAGTCAGCACTGCACCACAGAACTGCCTCGTTTTCTTTACATCTCTGTCTATGCCGAAGAAAAAGAAAATGAATTCCCGTTCAGGGCGAATCTGTCACGTACACGTGAAGTACGCTATAGCCTATGTTTGCCGGCGTTTCAAATGTCGAATCTCTCGCACTGATGATCTCATAAAGTGCCTCCCTTTGAGACAGCCATTGTCCCATTCTGCTCTTAGCCAGCATCCTTTCTTCTGAGGCTAGGCCTTCGCGTGGGACAAAGCTGCCCGACTGACGGAAAAGCCGCAGAAGCCGCAAGCGGAGGAAGATTAAAACGCTGGGGGTTCAATTGGGGTTATTTTGTTGACTCTGAGCGGTTCTATCCCGGATGAAATGGCAGACAGCTCACCCTATTTGAACAGCTTTTGCGTGGTCTGCAGCGCTTTCTTTTTCACTTCTTCGAACGCAGAAGCTAAGCCTTCCTTCTCATGCCCTCGGGGGGCGCGCAACGCTGGCAGAACTTTTTTTTCCTCTCTTCCCGCTTCATAAACTGCGTTGCCTCAAGGGGAGATCATCTTAGGTCGCTGAGGAGGAGGTTGCTTTGTACCATGCCTTTCCAAGAACTGGGCAGCGCGCTGGATACTATAGGCATCGCATCATTGACTGTGGTTACAATTATGTGACGAAAATGGTCGGACATTTTTCGCGTTAGTTATCTTTTGTGGCAGGACGCCATTCTGATATCACTGAGGTCCGCTCATTCAGAGACCATAAGCGGTCTGGCACTGTCGTCAGTGTCTGAATACCTTGATTCAATAGGACACTTTACGGGCGCGTTGCGATGACCTCTCATGATGCGCCAATGGCTAGCTGAAGCCGTTAAGCCTTCCTTCTCATGCCCTCGGGGGGCGCGCAACGCTGGCAGAACTTTTTTTCCTCTCTTTCCGCTTCATAAACTGCGTTGCCTCAAGGGGAGATCATCTCAGGTCGCTGAGGAGGAGGTTGCTTTGTACCATGCCTTTCCAAGAACTGGGCAGCGCGCTGGATACTATAGGCATCGCATCATTGACTGTGGTTACAATTATGTGACGAAAATGGTCGGACATTTTTCGCGTTAGTTATCTTTTGTGGCAGGACGCCATTCTGATATCACTGAGGTCCGCTCATTCAGAGACCATAAGCGGTCTGGCACTGTCGTCAGTGTCTGAATACCTTGATTCAATAGGACACTTTACGGGCGCGTTGCGATGACCTCTCATGATGCGCCAATGGCTAGCTGAAGCCGTTCATCTTAAATATCCAGGGGATGCGGTCATGCACATGCGCTCTTCAAGGTGCACTAAATAGGATAAGGATTAGTATCAGCCGTGTACGTCTTGTAAATCGGCACTCGATTCCGCTCCCCTCCCTTCTTTCTAGTGCCCTTAGCTTCAAATATTGCTTTACTGGTTTCGCATCTAGATCCATGCATCAAACTTAAGACAGTGTCATCGCGGGCTAGTTATCTGACAATGATAGCCTGTAAGATGTAATTGCAGTTTGGAAGCTTAAATGTACGGGTATTTGATGCGACTACCTCTGGTGAGGACGTAACTGTAAATCCGAGTCGTGTTTTTCGTTCCATATTCTTGATCATGTGACTTCAGTTATCCACAGGGTCTGAACCGCTGCACGGTTTTAGTGAGACAGAGCCTCGTCTCTCTCTTGATTGGGTGTTCATCTCTTTTATAAGTCTGCTGCCTTTCCCAGCATCCTTCTTCACCCCTGTTTCTCCTTCTTATCCCTTATTTCATTTTTTCTTCACTTCTTTCTCCGTTTTCAACCTTTCCTCGGCACGTTTTACCCGGCGCGCTGCTTAATGAATGAGAAGTCGCTAAAGTTTGCTAAGCGGATCTCGCAAGAGGGAACGTCTTCGCTGTTTCGTCAAACTTACTTTTCTTGTATATTTTTAACGGCTTGTTCTTTCTTGATTTTCATTAGTCGCTCGGGCCCTTTGACTCATCCCATGAATATTTTCAATGAAAACGCCTGACCTTTGAATACAATATTTGATTTATCTTTCGTCTATCCTTTTTCGAGGAAAGCAGAAGACTGTCTCGTTCATCATTGACGCTTCATTCCGGTTTCGTAAGCGGCTGGGCTTGGCTCGAGGCGAATTCTGCCTCCTCTCAGAGAGGAAACAGTCGTTTGACTTTGACGTAGGGGTAATATTACGTACCCCCTCTTTGCGCCAGAGACAAGCGAGTGCTTGAGATGGCTTTTAGTCGTTTTTTTGTTTCACGCTATAAAACGTGACTTGAAAGGGACCTTTGTGCGCCCAGCTTAAGGACAAACACCCCGGAGCTATTTAGTCTGCTTCATAATTTTAAGGAAACCGTGATTCAATAGGTCGAGAAAATTTCGGCTAAATAACCTCGTCAATGCAAAATTCGGTGAATCAACAGATGAATATTTTTGGCTATTTATGTTCATAAATCCAGTCCTGCAATCCCGATCGCGCTGTTAGATATTTAAATTTAAAACCAACACATAAATAGAACAGCTCGATACTTCCGTTCGGGGATAAACTTTTGCACTCAAAGTATCCTTAAAAGCCTACTTCATGGCTTCCTTCTCTATCACTTTTTTTTTTTTTTTCAGTTGTTTATCATCTCAGTAGAGTGAACACTTGCCATCGTCCTTTCAGGGCGTTTGATTTTTCGTTTAGTGTAACTCCATAGTAATAAGCAAATATTATATATTTGTTCCACAGCTCTGAATGCCGAAATTTTATTCGGCATGCTGATTGAGTTGCGAGAGAGTGCTTTCATTGTGCCGATGCCTGTTTTCTTGAACAAATTTCTCTGTGAGACGATTTCTTTATGATTTATTGTATCTCACTATTCCAAAGTAGCTTAGACTTTCCTCTTGCTGAGTGTTAAATTTCAAAGGATTATTCTCTCACTAGTTTTTATTTCTTATCCCGTGATTGAAACTGAGCAGTAGGAATCTATTTGCCTTATTAGTTTCAGTGCCAAGACCACATGGCTGTCCCCGAGCAGGTTAAATTAAAATCGATTATCTGATTGATTGATTTATGATACCTTCAAAATGCGTGGTAGACTAGAGACAGAAGGGGCAAAAACAAACGGGAATCATGCGGAAACAAACTATAAATACAACATAAATCACTCAAGGACCGAAAAACATTCCAAACAAAGGTGGAAAGCAAAAACGAGAAGTAACGCTTGCAAACATTACTTGTTCTTGATGAAGTCTCTTAAGTTTTTCTGCACTAGGTCACGTGGTGTTGTGAGGTGATTATGGCATACATATGGAGGCGCATATATAGTTTGAATTCTTAGCGCTAACCGGACAAGCAGATACGTGTCACCTAGGCAGCGAAATGGTACGACACCAGAGCTGTGCAAAGAACAGTCGCGTCACAATGTTGGTATGAGAGTACAAACCTGGCTCCACATGGATGTCCATTAGTGACTCCTTACGAGCGAATGAAGCGACAAGGAGTGAAGGGCTCTGGTTTTATTGTGCATGCTTTCGTACCACTCGCCGCTGCAGTGGCTGTATAATGGATGACGTCACAGTTGCCATCTGTGACGCTTGCGAGCCACTGCAGAATGGGACGACGGGACATCCGGTTCTTATTAGCTCTCGTTACGGCATAATACACCCTCTTTAGTTTATACCTTATCACCACATTCATCTTTACTTATGACGTCACGTGCCGTCACGTGACTTCCTGTGCTACTACATCTACTATATGCTCTGCGTTGCATGAGACATGGAAGGATTTCGCCTTAACAAAAAGCTCAGCGTAAGACTTAAGACTGGGTTACAAGCTCAAGAATTCTGATACCTGTGAATTGTTTGGTATGTTCAAATTTGAAAAAAAAAAGCGAAAAAAAAAAAACGGGTTCGTACCGTTCAGTGGAGCAGCACACATGCGCGTACCATGATCCATAGTTTGTGACCGCTGTTTTTGTAAGTTGTATCTTACTATAACTGTGTTGCTTCTTTAGCACACGCAGGTTCAGTGCATCGAAAACCTCAAACTCAGGCAATCTCATTCCCTCGAACTAGAATACGGTATGGTTTTTCCTTGACGCCTCACTAGATTGCGAAATGAACTTTCGCAAGAGAGCACGAGGTACATCTGATATCGATTGCACATTATAAACGAGGAAAAAAAAAGCAAGAAAAACGAACTTTGTACGAACTTTGCTCTGCCGAGGTTCTAATAATTCTTTCAAAGTTGACAGTCTCGAGTGAACAAGAAAAAACGTCAGTGTGATCACGGCAATCTGATTGGGGAAAAATATTGAATACAAGACGAAGTAAAATCATGAAATAAAATGCGCAAAAAAGATAAAATTTTTATTGGCCATCTCTTACTGCGAATGGGGGTCTTAATCTGTCCGATTCTATCCCGTTCGCTGTCAGTACCGAACCCAATTTTCCTTTCTCCTCACTGTTTATGCCTTTACCCCCCTTTCTTTTCCTTATTCATCGAATACCTATCTTTTCGTTCATTTCTATTTATTTTTCATTCCTTCCTCGTGAACACACTCTGCGACGTAGAGCGATCAAGACAGAGGCAGCATATATACTCTGGTTGTGGCTGGCCCGGATGAAGGTTTAAGAGGCTCAATAAAGACGGGCGTCAAATGAAACTCCCTTTTATTACGCCTAAAACATTACTTTCCTTGGCTTCCGAACCCTTTTCTTCTTCATGCTTAACTACACTGCCTGTCCAAGCAGGGAAATAAAAATGAAAGGAACGAGGGCGGAGAAGTAGCCCAATAGTTTTATTTTGCTTTGTTTTTGTAAATGACACTGAGTCAGCATGCAGGCTTTTCTGCGCTTCGTGTGAAAAATCAAAAACACGAAACGACACAAAAATAAGGGTGTCCGAACTTAGAACGGTTTTTACGACTTCGGAAGGAACCGCGTTACGGATTCCACTGGCGAGGTCTGGAAACGCATGCGTCAACGAAAACTAGCTGGCGAAGCCGTTTTCTTTTTTTGTGTGTGTTTATTTTAAACTCTCTTATCGTGCCGAATCAGATATAGCTTGCATCAGCCCATCATCCAGGCAATGTCATCGCTGACAGGAAATATCTCATCGATACCGTCGCTTTAACTCGCTTTCCTCCTCCTTTTCGGATGGAAAACACGAAAGTTCCAACTTTGTTGGGACTTGTAAGCTGATGTTACGGTGGGCATTTTTGTCACTAAGAAAACTAGTTGATTCGTGTGCGACTTCTTTGGAGTTGTGAAGGTGAAGGGGTGAAATGGCACGCTCTGCACATCGTGCAAGATGATGCAGAATGCGCGTTTATAAGTAGCATAACTTGTACGCGCCCATAGTCTACACAGCACAAAGCACAGTTAAGTCGTGGAGCGTGCGCGGCATGAAAAAGATGCTACGAACACAGCCCACAGCAAATGTTACACCAAAAGCATAGTCACACGCGTACAAATTTTTTTCCCCTCTCTAATCGACTCTCTCCACAATTATTTACTCTACTATTTCACATTAAACAAAAAAAAAAACAACAAAAACATTTTTCCATGTATGCTTGATGCAAGTGGTTGCTGGCTCCCTTTGTATGAATAAACAAAACAAAACACACAAGGAACAAGACTCAGCGCCAATACACCACGCAACACACAACACACAAACACGCAACGCATAAAACAACACCACACCAAACGCACGCAAATAACACAAGCACACATAGCAGAATACACATTATACCCCCACACGCACAGTGAACAAAAGAAGCGATAAAAATGGCGCATTGAGGGCTCCTGCCATAGAAGCCAAAGTAGAGCTTTTCGAACGGCCAGCGTGTACACTGCAAGTTTCTGCACACTGACGCTTGGTGCTCTATGGCTGTCGCCGTGGTTCTTCGCATCCCGAGGAACAGTGCCCGTTTCTCTTCCTTTCACCCCGTGCTTCCCCCTGGCCTTTTTTTCCCTGCAGCCGACGTAGTGGGCTCACCCTAAGGCGAGGTTATAAAAACCAAGCAGAACACGCCCGTCGCCGATGTGATGAAATCACATCTATTGGGCCCCGCGAATCTGTCTCTTTTGGGTTCGCGCCGTTTCGCCATCTCGAATTGTGTTTCCGCGCCAAATGTGACAGGTGTGCTTAGACCCGTTTCGTTGCTGTATGCGGGCCCCCACCCGACGCGCTCCAAGTCCCACTCCTTCGTATTTCATGCCTTACGTTTTTGACTCCTGTATTCCTCCGCATACATGTACCCTTTATCCCTTATTTCTTTTTGTCTGTGCGAGAAGCAAAAGTAAAGCCCGCCTTCACCTCGGTGTGTAGCTGTTTCGATTCTGGCGCTGTTCGTGGCGCAAGGTTCTCTCTGCTTTGCAGTCCGATATAACGCGGCAAACCCACCCGCTCAAACTTCGAACCTTTTTTTTCTTTCTATGTGAACTATTTTGAGCCCTATTTTCCCTCAACTCCTGTTTGCCGCTTCCCGCGTGCCCGCCTGCAGGCTTTCCTTGCTCGTTTCCCGAGAGGCAACCAGCGAGACGAAATGCTGCTGAGTGCACCCCATCAACACGTTGCGTCAAGACGTTTTGTTTGAGTTTTGTTATTTCTTTTCTTTCGCTTGTTCTTATCTGCTCGGCCTCCCTATTTACCTTTCCTTCCCTCTCTTTACGTTTACCCCGAGCTTCCCTAAACCACTTCTTCCCCTTTCAGTCGGTGCGCTTCTTGTTTCACTGGATGGCAACCCGCAGCTATGCGCTCTGTTTTCTTCCGGAGAGGAAAGCGAGGGAATGAAAGCCGAGGTCCCTGTTCTTTCGAGCACGGAACGCCCAATGGCAACAATTAGGGCAATTACCCGAGCCGTGCTGGGGAATGGAGACTTGGTTTCATTCGTAGTTCTCCGCAGTCGCTTATATGTCTTCAGGCTGTCTCTCTCTATATAAGTATATCCATCGTCGTTTGTGCTCGCAATTAATAGCAAGTACTTTGCGAGAGGTGGCGCTAACGGTTCATCTCGCTTTTCCTTTGTCTCTTTCTCCTGCGCTATTTCTCAGCGGTTCCATTTTTTTCCCGCGTTCGTATTAATGCGTTAACAACGGGGAAAAAGAGAACGCAATCAACGAAAAGAGGGAGATGTGATTTTGTTTTCGCAGGCGCGGGTTTTGCTTGGAATACGTAATATTTTGTTATTTTGTTTTCTGACGGGCATTAACAGCAGGTTATTTGCAGCATGGCCTTGGTGTGGACGACGTTAATCAAAACAACGCTGGGACCTAGTCCTGTCGTAACGAATTGTTTTCCGGAGTAGCTGGAGCAGCCTTTTTTCTTTTCTCTTTTTGCCTGGGGGGGAGCGAAGCAACTGCACCACTACTAGGGATGGCTGTAAGGTATAGCATTCACTGCAGTGTATGTTGTTGACAAGCGCAGGAAATAAGGATGAGGTTTTTCGTAGGCGACTGCAGAGCAAAACAAACAGCGTAGGTGATATATTGTGTCTTTGTTCAGCTGTCTCTTCTTTTGTTGGTTTGTCTAGGACAAAGTGTGATGCAGTAGATAAATCATAGCAGAACTAGAAGTCCGTATACAAATGTAACGACCTCTTGCAGTCACTGAGTGCTCGCGCTAGGCTTAGCATACTTGAAGGCAACACACTTTTGAGGCGAGGAAGACAGGTGCTTGTATACATATACCCCAAAAAATGTGGGTATTATAGCGCTTATCGGGAACATTACGTTCAGTCCCGAAACGGTGTTGGTGTGTGTGTGTGTGTGTGTGTGTGTGTGTGTGTGTGTGTGTGTGTGTGTGTACGTTTTGCACGGAAGCAAATGGGTATGCATTCGCGCGTGAAAATAGGTAAATGTTCTTTTTTCTTATTTCACCATTACCAGTCAGTGTATGAGGACAAACAAGGTAGCGCTGCGGAAGTCGAACCCATGGCTGGTGTGGGAAAAAAAATAACTAAACAGTGGTCGCCAGATATCCCGAGTTTCTTCATGGAATGCGAGTACATACATTTCATTGGAAAGGTGGCCGGAAAAGCGATAGACACACCAAGGGAACACAGCTACAGGTGTGCTAATGTTCCACGTGGCTTTGTAGGTCCTATGCATTCCGGACTAATTAGTTACTCCAAGCTTCTTTCGGTGCGTATAGCATATTGGGAAGCAAATGATGCACGAAGAAGTCAGCTACTGGCACTGTCTGCACGTATTTATTGCCTTTATCGTCATCGTCACACTAGTAACAGTCATGATGATGATAATCACCAACCGAATTGAGTACACTGTAGGGCAAATGCTTCTCTGTGCAAAGCTTGGTACCAAAACTCGCAAAGTGATTCTTACCATTTGAGACGCGTCTAACGCTTAACAACGGCTAGTATTCTGCCTCCAGCCAGAAACTTTAGCCACTTTTAAGCAGAAGAAATACGAACGCATGGTCATGTTTCATTACTTGATAAAAGCTTTGATTACGGTGGATATCGTCTGGCAGTGTTTGACGTAGTAGACTACGTTAAAACGTAATTAGGATTATAATTTAACTCGCTAAATTTTGTTGTAAGTTTGAACAGCGTATCGTTCTAAATGCTCAAGTTTCATATTCGCAAAGCGCCTTCACTTAGCCCCATCTAGGATTACCACAGACAAAGTTATATGTTGTTTGTGAATTTTGTCCCCATATAGAGAAAGTATGAACGCTCCTGAACAGTACTCGAGGGTTGTGAGACTGTTCCGTTAAAAAAAAAAAGACCGATTATTATTTTTTGGAAAATTATGATAGAGAATATTTTTAGCTTTCCGATAATATATTATACTTACAAATTCGTGATCTCAAAAACGTTGTCGGGATCGCTTTTGCGCGCCTTTTTTCTTAGAAACTACGATGTGTGAAGATACAAAGTTATACATAGTTTTATTTTGGTCCAGAGTGCTGTCAGTACTCACCGAGCAGAGGCTGCCGTACTGTGGGACGCATGTTCTGAAGAAGCCATGCACCGATTCTGCAACAGGGATAACCCCGAATAAATGATGTCTATGCTTGCTGCAAAGATTGCTGAAAAAGCTCCACGCTGGGGTTGGCATCATCATCGTCGTCGTCGTCGTCGTCGTCGTCGTCGTCGTCGTCGTCGTCGTCGTCGTCGTCATCATCATCATCATCATCATCATCATCATCATCATCATCATCCTGACTATACCCACTGCAGGGCGAATACCTCTCCCATATTTCTCCACTTAACCCGGTTCTGTGCTAGCTGCATCCACTTGACCCCTGCGAACTTCCTAATCTCATCCGCCCACCTGACTTTCTGCCGTCGCCTGCTACGCTTTCCCTACGGAAAGCGTAGCAGCGGTATATGCCAACCTATGGGGTCGGCATATACCATGTAATTTGATCGCCTCTTTTTTATATGATCTTTGTTTCATTTCACCATAATTGCTTTTCACTTGCCGTTTAATCCAGAAACCGACTTAACCACCTCTTGTTAGTTGTTCAGCTTGCAGAAATGTCCCCTTTGAAAGAATGAGAAATTAATAAGATGACTTCTAACGAAAATATTCGGCTCTTACATCTACCCCACGATTTAGTGGTGATAAGGAAATATTTTTCGCAGCCTTTATTTACTTCATCAGAGCCCCTGCATCACGTGAGAACAGCTGTGTGGCCATGCGCAGTAACAGCAGCGATACACGTGTGTGAATCACCGGTTCCAATCATCCATAGATTCCGGTATCGATGTAAGGGAACTGAAACATAAAACCAACATAATGATACTCCAGTCTAATTACATTCCTGACTCCTGCAGAAACTCGATTTGCAATTTAAAACTTATTACATGGGAAAAGTAATTCCGCTGTCTCAGCCACCGGCCCGGGCAGGAGCAGGCTGTCCTGTCGCTTTGGGACCAGCAAAAGAAGGCTGCAACAAATGTGCACGCGCAAGAGGTCGCTAATTTTCCGCTCCCAAATGTCGTGTTCATGCACAGCCTCTATTTACGTCAGGCACGGAGTAATGCATTCCAGCATCGATTGAAACCTCATAGCGCACTGCTGTGGCTGCGGATCCCGGCCCGCATAATCTCTGCGGCTTTTGTTTGTCACGCCTCGGCCGGTTCTTTTCCGCCCGTGGTTCTTTGCCTTTCGTGTCGCTTTTTTTCGCCTGACATTCAACGGCTTGATTACTGCTCGCGATGTGGACGCGGAATTCGAATTCGGAAGAAAGGGAGGCAGATGGAATTCGAATTTCACAGTTCGCAGCGGGCTAGAGACAGAGAAAACGCGCTGTACGGAGGGGATCACAACGTCATGCATTTATGAAATGAGCTGAACAAGCACTGTGGCGTGGTTGCTAAATTGTCATTGCTTTTTTTTTTTTTATCATAGGCTTCTTTTTGTGGTTTCACCACGCACCGCTGTCTCCCTCTTGCTTCCCGCCCATCGCAAAAGGCTTGAGAGGTCTGGGGCCGAATTACGGACGGCTCACACTCACAGTCACACTCACAATCTTTCTATTGGCCAGCGGCGACACGGCGGTAGTGGCCCTTCTTTACGACATCGACGTTTGCTGTTCACCTCATGAACACACTTGAAGTGATGACGTCGTCTACGGGTCAATAATGAGCGGGGGTTTTGAGCGACGCGAGCCGCTCACAACTCGTTTGCGAGCGCTCACAAATGGAAAAATGGCGGCGATCTATGCGGCGGCCGGCGTTCTCGTGAGGCGGTAGCAGCGGCGCTCCGACGCGATCATCGGCGAAGGACGGTGTACGAAGACTGTCGTGCCACTAGAGATTGGCACAGCTGCGGTATCAATCCCAGCACAGCAGCCGGCTGTGATATACATGCAGCTGACCAACTCATCACAGGCAGCCAAATGCCAGCTTCTTCTCGTTTCACGTCTGTGCCAAGAAACTTGTTGTGGTAAAGATGCATCTTCTCGAGTCATGCGTTGAGACGCTTAACCTGTCAAGTCAAATTGATCTTCTTACACTCTTCCCCCCCCCCCCCCTCCCCCCTTCACTGTTGCTTGCAACAGTGCACGTTGGCGTTTGCATATGTGCATGTGTTTAATTACATAAAGTGTTTCACAACAAGGCGGCAATTGCAATGCTTATCGGAATGGGAAAGTCTCACAGAAGTTTTTTTTAGAAGCACGTATATCCAGTGCGCACCTTTATTTTGCTGCAGCATTTCACACGCTTGAATATGCAGCAGCGAAACCAACTGCCTGCAATAGCATTGGCAGTTATTAACACGTGCTGCAAAATTGTGCCACACAGAGGGACACACAAGAATAATTGTTTACAAACTGTAAGCTGGCACAGTACTTATCATCGTAAGTCTGGTACACTTCAGAAGCAAGAAACGAAAATATTGTGCATAAAACTGCGCGACACAAAGGCAAGAGACAAAATAATAATTGCCTAATTATTACAGGCTTGCGCAGTAGTTGGCACATTTCAGAAGCAGGAAACAAAGTACATCAGTTCACAGTGCAGAAACATGACGCTATGTACAATTTTTGCATAGGGCAATCTTCATTAGTGAGCCTTTCAGGACTACAGGCCTGCATATACCGTTAGGATGCACAGAACGCATGAATAGTGCTTTTGTTTAATGCTAAAGAGTGTAACGTATCAAGGATAAAAGGGGCAAATGGAATGCATAATATGTATTGCGAGTTTTAGTGCTCACAGTGATTGGAGCATAAGTATAAAATCCTATAGGTATACAAACTGGTGCAAAAACATCACATATACATCAAGCAAATGGTGTGTGGGCAGAAGGCATCGCTCAGAAGCAAAGCAACCCAGTCATGGAGAACGCTGAAAAAAAAAATAAAAATAAAAAACAACGCACATTACAATAGATGCTACATCAAAAGCCCTGTCATGGTGGCACTGCAGTGAATGAAGGCTTCGGGTTCAGTCCCGGCAGGGGTGGAAGCATTCCAATGGTATGTTCTTTCCTAAGTACCCAGCTACATACAAACAGATGATCATGCAGCCACAGAACTTCATTCTGGCTTGCACTGCTTGCTTCACGGTCGTCTTGCATTTTCTGCATAGAAGCAAATAGAACCATATATTATATGCCTGCATATCGCACTTTCAGCACTTTTTTCATCGATACTAGTAAGCGCCGACCAAAAACACTTACCTTCGCAAGTTGTCTTCGTCCATTCTCGTGTCAAGCGCTCCATGACATTTTATCGCTGCATGCCCTGAGCGTCGACTACCTTCTGTTAGGTTTTCAGCATGCTTACAGCTCCCGCACAGTACCTCGATTTCAGACGACGCAAAAAACAAACAAACAAAGAGCACCTTGTCGGGGCATCAGCTGTTTGCTTGCAGGCCGCCATGTGCACGTCTTGATGCCGCCGCGGTACCCTCGCGGTAACCAAAGTTACCTAACAGCGAGTTTAATTACAAAACTAAGAACGCTTCTACTTTGTCTTACTGTTATTCAATATTAAATATAGTAACTTGCCAAAATATACCTTTGTTTGTTTTATTTATTGCGTTTTTATTGCGTCGTGTTAAAAAAGTTAGGAGACGGTCCCTTGTCGGTTTTGTGTCACGTTGTGGCAGCAGCGTTTGCCGTGGATTCGGAACTACTGGGGCGGAGCCATGCTACAAGTCGCTGGTAATTGGATGATTTTGTATTCGTCACGATTGACGTCTCAAGGCTGCGTCACGGGCCCGTCATCATGACGTCACACTCACAAAATTGGGAGCAGAGTCCGTAGTTCGACCCCTGCTCTTCACTGCCGTTCTTATTTCTTTTTGGATTCGTGTTTTGTTCTACTCTTTAGCCATGGTACGTAGTTTCAATATTTACTGTGCTGTGCCCTGAGGCCGACAATTAGGGCAATTACGCCATCGTTCTGTTTGCCTTCATTCTTGCTGCTATTTCTTCTACAAATACCGAGATGCCTTCGCAATTCAATCGCTTGGCATTTGCATCCATCTGTTTCCTAATCGGCCTCTTGTTTTGCCTTTGTTACCATTTCTTATGAATAATTCCACTTAACCGGCTGCTCTTCGGCGCATTCCTTCCAGCCGTTTATATAGTGATTCGCTTCTTTTCTTTCTTTCCTTTCTGTTAATCTTCTTTTCCTTTTTCCCTTCTTTTCTTCTTTCTCTTATTACTTTTCTCTCCATAGTCTTTAATTTTTCTTTTGTTCCCGTAAATCTGTGTTTTCTTGCATTCTCTCTCGCCTTCTTTCTTTCTGCATGCTTTTTACTTATATTGTTTCTGTCTTTATTCTAGCCTTTCCTTTCCTTACACCCAACCATGACCGAGTAGTTTGATCTTCCATCTCATGGCTCATATTATAAAGAAACGGGGGCCTATCCAAGATGCCTTGTTTGCAGCTGGACTACAGGTTTTCTTTTGCCAACTTTCCAACTGCTTGCACTCTTATGCCCGACGAACGCTTCGAAATCCTTATACGTCATTATTGTGTAAGCACTGTGGCGCTGAGCTAGCTAGCTTGTTAGCCAATCATAATATAATATCTAAAAAAAATAATCTCAGCAGGAGCATGGGGTACAGAATGCGTAAACTCGCTCCTCGCCGTAACTCATTATGTGTGCATCCTTAAAAAGCCGCCACTTCATTTGATTATGTGCATTCAAAACCACGCCTCTTAAATGTGCAAAATGCAAAAAAAAAAAAAAAAGAAAAGAGGTGAGTGAAATCTTCATGAGCGTGTAAATGAAGAATAAATAAAAATAATAAGCTAAACTTCTACTCAATATCTTTTTTTTCTCCTCAGAAGACAATCCTGGAGTGCCTGGTAGGGAGGAGAGGTCGCGCAATGTGGAGTCAACATTACTTTTCTCACTGTGATGAAGGTTTCTTTCGCGTGTGGAGGGAAAAAGCAATGCGCCTGCTTACTGTGAGATGTCAGTACACCTTAAAGAAGCCCATATGGTCGAAATTATTCCGGAGACCTTCAACTCTTCAACATTCAACCCCATAACACCTAAACCAAACCAACGCTTTCTCTCCTTCTTTCGCCACACGTTGTTAGCTCGCCATTAAAGCCTGCTTCCTGATTGAGGCCTCGCGCAATTCTGCGTTCCGCTGACGCAACTGCGAGTGTTGGATCTAGCTATAGCTCCGCAGATGCAGTCAGGCTGCGGGCTTCTCTTATTGGGCCACTCGGTACGTAATTAGCGTCCATAGATTACGCCGCATAGTTACAGCTCTCATTGGATGCGTCCGCCCCACGTAGTGATTGCATTTTAATTGCCGTGCTCGTGAACGAAATGCTTGTTTCAGATGTGCGTTGTGGTTGTTCGTTACAGCCAGTCTCGCTTGAAGACCTTCCTGTGTCCTCTTCAAGTTTTCAGCGGTTCCCTCCGTCCTGAATCTGCAGCCGATTTCGTTGCTTTCGTTCATTTCACTATGGCTTTGCCTGTTAACAAATTAAAATAAGTAATAAATGCATTCAGTTTATTTATTAGCGAATTAGTTAATCATATCGATGACGTTGATAATTAAAACTTCTATTCGCATAATTGCTTAATCAACTTTCGCATTAATACCCATGCGATGGATGATTGGCAGTTCGTGCGCAAACGCTCTAAAGACAAGCTCTGTCCACACTGTCCACATCCTGCCGACAAGCCCTGGTGACAGCACTCGTGAGATAAGAAATGCTTTCGCATTACTTCACAGTTTAGGCATGACCCTCAGGAAACAACAGTGGAAAGGCGATGGAGGGGTGGTCTCGGACATTTCAGAAGCATTCACTTTGCACGGCTGGCGAAGCTGCCAGAGCTGGGTGGTCGTCTTTGCCGCGTTCGTAGCTGCTATCGTTGCAGCAGTTTTTAGTCTCTTCTTTGTTTCGGAATTGTCACAAAGCGTGCTGAGAGGCGAATCTGGGTGAAAAGCTGCGGCAGGCTGCATAAAAGTGTTGACTTGTTTATATTCGACCACCGCACATTTTTCGGAGTGATCATTCTGACTGCACAATAAATCTAGGTTTTTACCTGATTGAGGTAGGCTAATGTTTTGCAATTCACCAAAAAGATAATTTTGATCCTTTGGAGTTTCTGTGTCTCCTTTAGTTTTTTTTTTGTGCGCCGCACGGTGAGTGTGGGGCTGCTCTCAATGACTCTTGAGAGTTTGAGATTTCAAAGACCTTTCACGAACCTCACTGAGTCAAAAGCTATAAGAGTACATTGGTCAATAAAATTCGCCGTATGTCACTGGCAGTTTCTGGGGGCATCCAGTTCGATTTCTATTGACCAAATTGGCATTGACATTACCCATTTGACAGGAGTATCATGCGCATGAAACCTCGGGGACATCCAGTTCGATTTCTATCGTCTAAATTCGTATTGACACTGCCCATTTGACATGGGTATCATGCGCATGAAACCAGCAATGCTAGTAGAATATCATTGGCATATGCATTGTTCACATATACGCACTTAGTCTTCCCGCAGCGGACCACGCCATAAACGTGTCTCTAGCCTACATGTGACGTCATTTGTGCGCACGGCAAACCAAGAGGCATTGAAACTGCCCATATGACAGGGGTATCATACGCATGAAACCTCCAACGCTAGTAGAATATTACTAGCGTTCGCATTCTTCACGCATGCGCATTGAGTTTCCCCGCAGCGGGCCAAGCCAGAAACAAGAACCCCAGGTGGTCGAAATTTCCGGAGTCCTCCACTACGGCGTCTCTCATAGCCTGAGTCGCTTTGGGACGTTAAACCCCACAAACCAACCAACCAGTTCTGTAGCCTCTATGTGACATCATCTGTGCGCGCGGCCAACTAGCGTAGTCACTTCCGCCGGCGCTTGGTGCGAGCCGAGGGGGACGGTCAAGTTGAAGTTGCTCAGTTATCTCGCGCGCGGAACCATGCTTGGCGCCGCATTACGCCGACCGAATTCGCTCTCGTAATCGCCTCCATTACTGATGCACCATGGCGAGAGCGGCCCGGCGCTTTTCGGCTCGCTGCGAGCCAAGAAGGGATAATCAGTTGTGCGCCGTTAGCGCTATTCTTGGCGCTCGCGCGAAGAGAGTCCGAGAGTGGCAGCACGTCATGTGCGCATGAAGCGGACTGATACCGTGTTTCCGCGGATCTAAGCAAGGTTGGTTGGTTTGCGGGGTTTAACGTCCCAAAGCGACTCAGACTATGAGAGACGCCGTAGTGGAGGACTCCGGAAATTTCGACCACCTGGGGTTCTTTAACGTGCACTGACATCGCACAGCACACGGGCGCCTTGCTTTTCGCCTCCAACGAAAAGCTGCCGCCGAGGCCGGGATTCATCCCGCGTCCTTGGGCACAGTAGTCGAGCGCCGTAACCACTGCGCCACCCCGGCGGGGCGGATCTAAGCAAGGTGCGTGTATATAGAAGGTGCTGGTGTGTACATGCGCGATACGTGAGCGAGCTCACACTGCTCATCACCGAAGACACGCAGTTTTAATTATTTTGCAGGTTAACTTATACACGGAGGGCATGATCTGTTGCGACTGGTATCGTTTTCATTATCATCCTGTCGTGACATCAATCGTGACAAATGAAGCAGGAAGCTGCGAAGCAGCACACGAAAAAGTATCACTGCCGTCCTGGTCGTTGTAGCTCCGTCGCAGGCCAACCTGCCGTTCGTGCGTCTGCCCTACCGAGGCACGAATACCATACTTTTACTTCCAAATGAGAAAATTGTTTAATAAATACGTCCTACCTGCCTTAATTGCAGTATGGAAAAAACTACACTATTCTTGAAAAAGAACCAAATAAATTCAGGTAGTTATTAACAGTGCATTTCAAGTACGGTGTTATTGTTCCGCGTTTTTGGCTTTTCTTGTTTTTCTATTTCCCCTCAGGTTGCTCTTGAGTCGCTGTGTCTTTTATGATGATACTATATTGTAATTTTGAATTGTTGTAACTTGAACGTTCTGCCCCATGCCCCAGCCCCCTTTTAATGCCCGAACTAACGACAATTAAGGAAAAATAAATGACGATGACGATGATTATGGGGCTGTCATTCCACTGCCTACCAGTGCGGCATTGAAGCGACACGCATTTACGAAAGAAAATTGCAAATGGGCGCGTTCCTGGAAAGACAGACAAACGTCACCTCAACCCTCATGACTTACATCACCACGATGAGCACGGAATGAAACGAGAACATAATAATTATTTCGATAACGCGGTAGATTTTGATACCGGGAGTACGGACATAAAATTATGTCTCGGAAGATCCCGCGCACAGATGATAGAATTTGCTGGCGGATTAAAAACACAAACAAAGGGAGTCTATAGCGAGCTAGTGAGGGGTACATACGTGTTGATACGGTACGTGGTTTTGTTTCTGTCTTGCTCGCGTGCCACACACATTCCACTGTTTGTTGCTATTCCTCCTCTTCGACCACATCCTCACGCACGCTTCACTCGTCGGTGCCTACCCAGCTTTCCGCGCCCCTGCCACCAGTGCCTTGTGTCGGCAATTATTTCGGGAAAGCCTCGTGGCGGTCGTTTGTTTTTTCTTTGGCGAGCAACTAAACGAGCCCCGGCAGGAGAAAGGTCTGAGAGAGACTGGAACGACTCTGTGCTGCGGCAGATGTTCTTCCCGGCTCGAAAGGGGATCGCTTACGTCACTGGCTGCTCCGAGAAAAAAAAAAAAAAGCGTGGCTTGTTCCCTTCAGCCGTTCTTCGCTGCAGAGATGTCGCGGTACTCGCGGAAGTGTGGCGTCCTTGTTCTCTCCCCCTGAGGAGGAGTGGCTACTGGATTGGGTAGCTGAGCCCGGGATGCTCTCCTTTAGCAACGGTAACTGAACTTCGTGGAGCTAAACACACAGTGCTTCCATCTATGAACTGGGTGACAGACTACTGGTACGGTGCGCCTTTTTTTTTGTTGTTTTTGGTCAGTACTACAGTAATATTCTGTGCAGCAGCCTGCATCTCATTTCAACACTGAAGATTATGGGATATTCCTCTAGGCTACGATTTACATCCAATAACAGCACCGGATTTCGAAGTGTGCGTTTTTTTTAGCATAAGTGTCATAATTGGAATAATCAGTCAAACAGCTTTCTTTCTTAAGAAAGGTAGATATTGGGCGGAGGGGAAGGAGGACCAGACAGGAGGTATTGCAAGTGCTGTCATTTTCGAGGTCTTGCAAAACCCGGGAGGCTTATCTTTTCGTTTTACTGGCTTAAAACTGTCCTCTCCAATTTTCAATTTTCTCTAAACTAATTTCACAGATGGCATTTTCTCTCGTTGCTTTATCAGTCGTCACTTTAGTGGGTGCATGAGTTGTTAGGCTCTAAAACAATTCCGTGATAAGAAAATTTGTTCTTGCTTTTTTTTTCTTTGCTGTAAATAAATATATACTAGATTAAACAGTGCTGGACCGGAGAGACAGGCAAAATATTTTGGCGCACCCTCTTTACTTGCTATTGGATGAGAAACCTCACCTTCAATGGGAGGTACTGTAATGAAAGCATATGTGCCCGTTTGATGTGGCGTGTATATAAATTGTCTGATTCATGTAAAAAAAAACAAACAAAACAATATGGGACCAAAAAATGGAGACAAAAATGTGCACTATAGGGAAATGAGGATAGGGTGGTGTTTTCTGGCTGCCTGTTTATCGGTGTTTGATGAGATCTCGTTTATTAGACAATGATCGACTATATTGTCTAACACTTGCCAAAAAAGTGGAGTAGGATCGAACGTTAGGTGAAGTCAAGAGATTACAAGCATCAGTTGGGAGATTGTGGCCGTGCCGGACTTACTAAGACGCCAGGAATGACAGTACGAGACAGGAGCCTGTTTATATGCCGCTGACTCAGCTCTGCTGGTGATGATGATGCTGATGGTAATGAGAGCTGGGGACACTCTTTGCAATGTACCATGTATACCTCCTGTTATAAGCATCCAGTGGTGGAGGCTGCTCCGCTGGTCGGTGATTGCAGCTTCGGCGTCACAATAAATGACGCGAAAGTTTGGTTCTGTGCTAGCTCCCGCTGTCGGTCTTCCATTCAGTTTTTGTTCGATGCGTAGTGACGAGCCATTTCAAAAGCGTTAGCTCCTACTACGTACATTTGCCGGTTTCTCTTCTGTTTCTTCATTACTGTCAGATTCAAGATGGCGGCCAAGTCATTTGAGCATAGCTACAGTAGCATTGCAAATAATATCCTACCTACCACGTCACCACCCATACAAATGAGACGAAGGCAGACGTGCCTTAAATGATAGTCTTTACTCGTGTCCGGTTGGGGTGCACTCAAAGCACAAAACGTGCGAGAAATTAGAACTAAATTATATAACGTGTGAAAATACTTTTTAAACTTCGGTATAAGAAAACAGAAAGCATTTTTCCTTCTTCAGCTGATCGTATACGACGGGATCACGTGATTTAGGGGCTCAACTGAGCTTCACGAAAAGTACCGTGTAACTGCAGCCGACTGCCGTTCAGATAAACATCAGCTGAGAAGCTGAACTGTCGTTCGTCTGAGCACCAGTTGCAACTAACATGGATATTACTTTCTTTGGATTAGGGTCGGCTTACAGCCTCGCAATACTTTTTTCTGGTGTTTCAGCAGTAAGTAACATCTCTCATCTTTTCTCTTCAGTTCTTCTCGCTTGACCGCGTCCTCCGAATTCGTAGATCCCGTTTTCTTGACGGCTTATCTCTGAAGCTGTTAAACGTCTTTATTTAACGGTATTGTATTGAACGTACTACATACATCATTGCTTCACACCTTTGGTGCTGAAAAGGGGAAAAGTAGTTCTATCTGACGGTCCACTACTCACTCTTTTACGAGCGATTATCGCGCAGGAATCAGCTGGCATCTCTAGTGTATGCCGTTGTCCTATGCTCTTCACTTAACGGCATGCATCACAGTTGCTATGGAAACCAGACACGGAGAGATCACACAAACTTGAGGAGAGGGATGGCTAAATAGTGGTTTTTGCAGTAAAAGCGTCTCCACGCATATGACGACGTGTAACATCCGCCACTGTTTAGCGAAATATTAACTTTGTTGGCTATAAGGCCTTACTTGAGGTGCGAAGAATACGAAATGCGCCCGGAATAGACAAATTACTCTTAGGCGCAGCACGACTTAAGAAAAACCGGCTAGTTTTCTATCTCCACAATGTGTACGCAGCGTGTCGAAAGATAATCGTTATCAGTTATTCAAAGGGGAATTCACGCACTTGCTATCGTCGGAATTAGTGGAAGGGGGAGGGGGAGGGGGGGGGCGGAGGACACGAAACATTTCACCTCCACTTGACGTTTCGATGAAGAGAGAGCTTGGCAGGGTGTCAGAAGAGATGCGTGTTCCCTGTTCAACGATGTTTTAACGATTTAACCTTCAGATGCAATATTCGGGTGCTTGTAGCGCGTAAGGCTTAAAACCAGCAAGCACGGGAATGCTTTATATTGATCGGACTGAAACTTTGAAGCGCGAAACGTGTAACTGGCAGCGCGAACTGCGTTTCAGCGAAGCTGTTGCCAAGTGGAGGCCGAAAAATGTCTTTCATCCGTCATTTAGTGAACACATAGATGGAAGCTAGGCTTATCGAACCGGCAGCCGAAGATTCGATCCGGGCGTTTTAATGCGTTGGATCGGATGAGGTTGTCATGTGACCCAGCGGGTCGAAGAAAACAAGAAAGAAAAAGCAGAAAAGGAGGGACACTGATGATCACAGGATCGGCTAAAGGGTTACAAAATATTAAATTCTTGTTTGTTCGGAGTAATAAATCTCTGATTTTTAATGAACCCGATTCAATGTCTCTTTTGCGTGCCAAAAGGTTTTTTTTTTGCACCTGCATAAATTATATTTTCTAAACCAGGGTGGTGATCAACTACCTGTATGCCCCATTTTACAACTAGGAGCAACGCGTAGCTATTCTATGTGAAAAGAAATAACAAAACAGGTATACACTAGTTGCCTTTATGTTTACAGTGACCGTAATCCTTATTCAATAACAAAGAAAATCTCCTTCGCACTTTTGTTTTTGGGAACTTAAGCTCAAAAGTTCATGACGGCAATTTGCCTGATACGCGCACTCATTCAGATCTGCCATCGAAAGCTTCATCGGATAAACGTTCCGCCTCTTCATGTAAGGTCCCTTCAATGGGTCTTTGAGGTGTAAATAAATAAATAAATAAATAAATAAATAAATAAATAAATAAATAAATAAATAAATAAATAAATAAATAAATAAATAAATAAATAAATAAATAAATAAATAAATAAATAAATAAATAAATAAATAAATAAATAAATAAATAAATAAATAAATAAATAAATAAATAAATAAATAAATAAATAAATAAATAAATAAATAAATAAATAAATAAATAAATAAATAAATAAATAAATAAATAATGCGGTGCTTCTGTGGTTTCTGACTCGAAATATTTTTTTAGCTCTGGTGCTCGCATCTGTGGTAATTTGTAAAGCCGAATAAATGCCTCTGGAAGCTTTGATTCTGCGATAATGAGTCTGTGCTGCCTACTTTTTCGCTGAATTCCCACGGCCGTGCCCGACACATTGCACCGCTTCTGACTGCTAGCCATTATCTTTCACGAGGTCTTTTCCTTGAAAAATTAGAGTGTGGGCAACACCGAGCTCACGGTGACTTGCTTACCTTGGCAACTTTCTGACAGTTTGAGAAAGAAATGACAATGCCTTCATGAGAAGACACAAAACTAAAATTTATCTAACTTTGAGAGGACTGTGCTGTAGGTAGTTGTAACAGTAATTTTAAGCAGTTATTTGTTTTTTGAAAAAAATATTCGAAAAGGAGGTGAAACGATGTTTGCCAGCTCCGGTATCTGCTATAAAATCTCTAAAAGAGACTGAACAGGGGCGGCGGAAAGAAAGGGATAGTGCGCAGCAGGAAGAAGAAATCAAAGTGCTGAGCGACAGGCAGAAATAACCGGGTAGGTTAAAATAAAATAAATGATTAGTTGGTATAGTACAAGCCCCGTTTTAAACAAGGCGTACGAAAATGCTTGTGTGGTCTTGGTGTAGAGTGCGCGACTCGGGATACAAAAGTCATGAAGAGTTGTATTCCGATGTCAAGTTGCCATTCTAAGTTGCCGCTAAACGCGCATATTCCTCATGGGTCAATTTTATCACCAATATTATATTATTTAACATCTTCGTTAAAGAGTTTCATATGACACTTTCCAATTGTTTGGTGATACAGTGTACTGATGACACCGTTTACTGACAAACCTCAGGCGTTGTATACAACTTGTATACAACAGGCGTATACAAGCATGTGCTGCACCTTTCGTTTCTCCAAAGCCAACGTAAACAATAAATACAAGCAAATTCGCGCTAGGCAAAGGCGGCGTTAAACAGCCATTGCCTGTACTCTTGAGGCTGTGCCGGAAGGCCTCCCTAATTTATGTTTTTTTTTTTTTCATTTGCGAAAGCATTCACACTCTGTATTGCCAATGCAGTTCATACTTGAATTATTATTACTGCACATAAACCAGAGAAGCAGAGACTACCTTGTGGCGTTTAAAAGCTTTTCGACACTTGGTGTAGAAATGAAAAAGTCTTCTTGGACCTCTGAGCCACGATGGCTTCAGAATTTCGGACGATGGCCGGGGTTGCTATTTTCGTGCATTAATGGCTCGTCGTGGGAACAGGTCAAGCTGCGGTCTTCTGCGGTTACGGGAAAGAGCTGGTCAAGTTGCGGTCACTGTCCTGTAAGGAGAATAGCCACGTGAGCACGAAACCTGAGCGTTCTACGCGCGGTATTTCCTTCATTTTTACTTCACCGTTCGCGTGGATAACCTCCATGCCTTCCTGTTCTTTTCTCTCTCTCTCTCTCTCTCTCTACTTTCCCGTTTCGGGAAGCCGGACAAGGCACTTCTGACAGTCACCCAGCATGCAACGAACGAAGCTCGCTGCATTTCATCTCCCGCCATTTTGTATTGGGTTGTTTTGTCTCTTCGCTTCTTGGTCGGTGTGTTTTCGGTGCGCTCTTTGTATCGCAAACATCATACGCGTTGATTTAATCGCTCAGTTTATGGCCATCAACTTTGAGGAGTGCACGAGGGTACGGTGGCGATTAGCAACTAAACAAAGCAGCGAATGCGTATACAGTACGTGACGGAGGGTCACCTTCTCTCTCTCTCTTTTGGGGCTTCGCCCAAATATTTCTATGCACCTCCACAGCGCTAGACGTCAAAATGAAGATAAGAAAACGAAAGATGGAAAAAAAATTCTAAGGTCGAATACGATATATCCGTGATGCGAAATTTGAACTCGGCTATGTAACCGTCTTTATTTCCCTATATATTGATGCAAAATTTGAGAGATGCTTGTATATACGTGTGCGCAGTTACAAAGTGTTATTTTTCTCACGATCCAAAGAGCACTTCTTGGAAAAATAGAAAGAAGAGTCCTTGGAGAGAGCGGCGCAGAGCTCGTGGCTCTTCTTTCCCTTCTCCTTAGAAACTCTATTTGGCTTGTGACTTCATTTCGCTCCATTCAACTGGCAAAGAACGCCAACAGCTACGCGGCTCGGTCACTGAACGGGTGCTTAAGAGCTGCGTCCTAAAATGGGTTGAGAGTGAGAGTAAGACAGCGGTACATTATTACCAATGGCGACACGCTAACACCAGTACTAGCTTGGGACAACTTCTACTATACTTAGGTGCGGAACGCAACTTTAGTATCAAACTTACTGAATCGTGTCTGGTGATCATAGCCAGACTCGCAGCCATACCGATTATGAGCAGACTCTCGCCTTCTCAGCATTGACTTTCTTGCCAGTCGCAATATCAAAGGCGTCTGGCGGCCACAAATTTAAGCACTGATGCATTCATAAAATCTCCCACTTGCATTTCGTTCCTGGTTCAATGATAACTCTAGCCTCACTCAAAGACCATGCTATTCAAATGGACCCGACTATTGTATAGGTCGACACCGAAAGGGTTTCATAAATCAATGCGAGCTGTTGCATACAAAATTTCTTTGCGCCTTGCTCGCTTTTGCCGACGCTTCAAATGGCGTTCTATTGGGGCTTTCCGCCGCAACGCACTTCGCCACTGTGCTCTGAAGTGAGCGGTGAAGCAGCAGCCCAGGCTGTGCCTGTGTTTAGCGTTAGAGAGATGGATGCGACTGAGCATAAGCCGAGGAGCACTCAAAGGCAAGCAGACAATCAAACAGCGCAAGAAAATTACGTCAACCGCACAGAAAAGCGCTGTTTTGCTCGTCATAACACAAGAAATCTCCCAAAAGCTAAACAACGTTGTCGTTCGAGGAGCATCTCGGAATAACGGGAGGGAAAAATGCTCGGGCCGTTCGCTCGGTTATTTTCGCTCATTTGTCAGCGAGCTACCCAGCCAGACCACATGGAGAGATAGAGATACGAAAGGAGAGAGTGAGAAAAGCGAGCCATTAAGTGTGAGGCCGCCGCCAAAGTAGTGGAGACGGGAGGAAGAGGGGGATGGGGCGCAAGCGGACGCTCGAGATAAGTCCATGGCGATAACTCACTCCGATTCTGATCTCACATTTCGCGGATGGAATATTTCTCACTTCGTTAAGAGTCGGGCGCAGGGATGGGAGGGTTATGTTGCGATGACGGTTCTGGAACCGCCCATCACTCATGTCAGTTGCCAATGTTGCGGAACTGTTGCCAGATCCTAAGGTGGTGCCTGACTCGGCTCTGATTCGAGTCTCAGAACACAACTGGGTAACGCAGCCGACGCAAATGTGCTCTTAGGAAGCGTTGCCATGTGGCCAACGTTTTTGGTATGGGGAATAGAAATTGACTCGGTCAACAATTGGTTTAGCGAGCTCATGTTTCCATGTTTCCCTGTTTTCTGTTAATGCATAATATATTGAACGACCGCTCGACCGAGGTACAGTTTGAACATTTCATTTCTTTACGCAAAAAACATACAGTTTATGACTTATTGAGTGTATATATCTGAGTGTGAGTGTGATTGTTGAAGTTAGAAATACCTGCCAATAAACAACTGTGACAATATTTTACCCCTTTTGTAAAATTTATAAAGCTATCAGAAAGTGTCTCACTAATCATTTCTGCTTGATATTCTAGCGAACACTAAAGTAAAAACCATCGATCAGACTCGAGTTGAATCTTGACCCCTCGGTGCCAAAACTAAAATCAGTCACTCACATTGCATGCCAAAATGATGATATTCGCCACAATCTAGCGACGTAATTGCACCGCTAGTCAGGAAATACAGCTGATGTTGTTTTCATGTAGGATCAGTCTCTATGCTGCAAGAATAACGCTATTCACACCTCCGTGCCATCGGGTGCGTGGAGATAAACAGCGACTCACTCTGAGGAGGCCCTACTATCTTCACTATCATGAATTATGATCAAGGCAAAGCAAACGTAACAAAGTCAGATGGACGTAGTAGGTTAGCGAGTTCGCGAGGGTGAGGTTTGTGACAACTGTGCCCCGAGCAGAGTCGACTGGGTGGGGAAGTCCCTTGTTCTCCAGTAGACGTGGATGGAGTAAAGGCAATTGACGAGACGATGATGCTATGCTGCTGTTATGCTGCGCGGCTGTGGTGATAAAACGCGGAAACATTCTGCTGTTCAATTGCTACATAGTAATTAGCCACCGTGTGCGTAATGCGACAGAGCACGACGCATGCCTCACACTTGCACACACTATGACTATAGCTTCAATGATTCAGCAACACAGGTTGTTATGCTGATTGCTTCGTGCGCGATAATTTTTAACACGAGGTGCTGCACGAACATGACAGAAGAGAAGGCGCCTGCTACAATTCTCTTCTGTTTTGTGTCATGTTCAAGTAGGGCGTCGTCTTTAATTGTTGTACTGAACCGTGCACAAAGAATTACTTTTAGTTTGACTTTATGGATTTCTTAGTTTTAGTTTGACTTTCATTATGACTTTAAGTGTGCTACATTTCAGTGTGAAGGCGATTCATCCATAGAACTGAAATAGTACCCCAACGTGTATATGTTTATAGAAATGGATTTACTGTCTGTTTTTATCTGTATTTTGTCCTACCAATACCCTACGGCCTTTACGATACCGATAGCCCGTAGTGTGCCGTCCCTCGTAGTTTAATGTGCAGCTTTGTGACGTTAAGCCCAAATAGCTCAGGGCACCTATCTCTATTTTAGTTGTTTCCGCCGCTTGCCGATGTTCTGTCCACGGGAAGTAAACACCTTTAGTATGATAGCATTAAAGTTTACGTATTACCAAAACCCCGCTATCGTCACTGATGAAAATACCTGGATTTGCCGAGTCATCCTTGACTCCACATAGTAAGGTGATGATGAAGGACCAATCAGAGATCACCACCCACAGGAAGCAAATTTAAAAATGTCCCATTTACACACCCGCACAATTTGGAGCCCTACTGGATGTTGTATTGATGAATGCAGCAACGAAACACAGCAATGAATTGCAGTTGGGCAGCAAAACGTCATTGCATTCCGTCTTAGATGTCTTAAATTAAACTAAGGAGACCTCTGGAAAATTGTGTTTTCGCTCCGAGTTTGGTCTTCGACTTTTCGTAAATAAAGCAAGCCTAAATCGTAGACAACACAGCCGCAAATTAAGCCCACAGGAATAAAAGTACTGCTTTCGCAAGTCTCAACCTCATCACTTTGCGGCAGCTAAAAAAAAAACACCTCTGATCTCTAAATACGCTCACTCTTTGTGTTTGTGAATATGAAGTAACTAATATTTTTTTAGACCCGCCACATATCTCCATCTCAAAGAGCATGTCACCGAAACAAGCCCAAAGCAAGCGGAATGTTTTCTTACGACCTTTCCGCGTACCATTTTAACAGCAGAAAAGCAAGGCACCACGCTATTGCCTGAAATATGCCCCGCACGTTGCCTGACTCACCCTTCTGCGATGAGTTAAAAAAAGAAGGACGAGACGTCTTATATTATCTTGTTTTAGAATATAATCGGCCGCAAAGGGCAGTAATTTAAATTTTACTCGAATGCTCGATGTGGGTGGATCAAGATCCCGCAATTAAAGGACGCCTTCAGAATTTCCTTCAGCGCACTCTTGAGGGGCTTAACAGCTTTTTCTGCCATTACTGTGGCCTCTTTAAATAAAAGTCATCACGACTATCACCACTGCACTATAAGTTCTGCTCAAAAGGACTAACAGCGTAGCGCCAGAAGACGCACGCACCACCTTTGTTCCAACCACGTGCACTTTGCTTCTAAACAGGTGATACTGAGCAAGCCCATCGGATTATTTGGGAGCAGGGTGTCTACTTCTCCCATGCCGAATCTGAAGGTCATCTGGCGCCGAAGGTGTGTCCATGACGTCATGCCACATGACTCGCCGCGCGTCACCGCTGCAGAGGCTATGCGCGGAGACAACGGCCCTCGCTCGCCTCGCGGAACTATGTATGCGTGATAAAGTTTAAACCAGGCGCAAGAAACGCATCTAACCATGATTCACCGAGCTTCCACTCTGCATAACTAGATTCAGCCGAGTTAAACTACAGCTTTTTTTTTTTTCAGTACTTGGCGAACTTCATGTCTCGAAGTCAGTTATTTTCCGCCGGGCGTAACGTGTAGCAGTGCGCCGTACCGCGTGTACGGAATGCATTGCGTAGTAAGTACACCAGTCACTGCGAGGAGTTTCCTTCGCAGCAATGGGAACTGGCAGTATGAAGCGCGTTTCGCGACTGCATTTCATGAACCATTCATGCCACTTGCAGGTTCTACTCTAAATAGTTTAGACAATGGCTGCTTACCGTCGACGTTCACATCAGGAGTGGCCATTGTTTGCCCCCATTGGTTTTGTCGTGCTTGCTGGAGAGCTAACGAATATAATTACTTGGCGTCTCGGGAGGGCGGACATAGGTCGCAGTTTGGGCGCTTTGATGGTGACGACGTGAGTGGAGTGGACATATAAGAATGCAATATGCCCCGTTCAATGTGTTCGATGACCACGTTGACAATTTTCGAGTGGTGCTGTTCGTGACATCGGAAGGATGGAAGGCATTCAAAAACTTTATTTCCTGGATGAAGTCATGTGCGAACTCTTGGTCGTGGCTTAGCTGAATGGGGTAGCTAACCATTGTAATGACTGGGTATAAACGACCGGCGCAGTTAAATTTGCGTTTAGCTTTCGAACAATGGCCCCTAGCTTCGTGCGGCACCATTACGGACTGCAACAATCTGGTGGCCAAAGCGGTTACCGGGAACGCCACTGTACACAATATGTGCGTTGTGAGGTAGCTGCGTTGCTTGCGTGGCTGCGCAAGATGTGTTATATTTGTTATTTCTGACTCACTAACAAGTGTATAGCTACGACAAAAATCAATTAGGGGGAGCTGGACTGCGGTAAATGTTGACAATATTACAGCATTAAATTACAGCATTAACATTTTAACTGCCAAATTAATTTTCCTAAACACATCAGAATTGACAATAGTCAAATCAATAACCATTTCCTTAATGTAGTTTGTTTTAATAACGTTGTTTTTTGCTTCAGGGCATTATGGAATATGTAAATAAATATAAAGGGGGTATTAAATGAAATAAAAAAGGTTGGCTGTTCTTATAAAGTTCAAGAGAGAGCGATGATAAGGCCCTTGCGTCCATGCAATGTATGAAGATGAGTTGTTCGACGAAAGGCCCACTTCTGAAGATATATATTGAGACTCCATCAAGTGACGCTTTTGAGAAAGCCGGAATCGACCTTAAGGGTCCCATACCGAAGTCTGCGAAGGTAAATTGCTGGATCCTGGTTTTGTGCTGGCTATCTAACCCGCTACTCCATAACAACGGCCCTCCCTGCGAGAAACGCTCACCGCATGTCCCTGCTGCTCCGCTCTACTATCCTGCGCCATTGACTACAGCGAGTGATCATCAGTAACCGAGGTCGCAAGTTTGCGGCAGATGTTGAGGAATAGCTCACGTCGCATTTCCCACACTCCACGCCATGTCACACTCAAACCGACGGTTCGACGGAACCCAAAAACCAGACACTCGTCATTATGATCTTCATGTACGTCGCATCAGACCACTAGAACTGGGGTACCATTATGCTGTTTATCGCGTCCGCATTCAACATTGGAACACATAAGAAGACTGGCTACAGCTCGTTCTTTCTTCTCTTATTCGTGTTTTCCTCGGTATTCTCTAGACAATCATTCTTCCATATTCCGTCAGTGACGAGCCATTGATTGCCGAAACTCTTTCTCGGTGCCCCGATGTGGTGGTGCAGTGGTTAAGATCGCCAATAACGAGACAGTTCCAGGTTGATGGTTGCAGGCTTCAAGTCCGAAGTCGGCTTCACTTGCCTCTCTTCCTCTAGCGTCAGCTGCTCGCCGCGGAGACTTTGTATGTGCAACCGCCGATACTCCGTCTTTCTTCAGCGGGCCACATCCGTGGCCGCCTGCTCTGCTTGCAGGGATTCGCCGCTAGGGCGGACACGCCGCCATATTTGATGTCACTGCATTGCTTAGTTTTTTTATTGTTCGTTTACAGATTGAGTACATCGCCTGGTTGTTGGTAAAATATTGGCTTTGGCAGTAAATTTTGCACTTGTCCAGCACATATACCTTCGCGTTTTGCGTTGGACTATAGCGCAAAAATTTCGGTCGTAAAAAGCAATTCTGAGAGCCGAGACAAGGACTTAGCTTAAAAGAGAAATGTGATAGCGTCTGACAAGCGTGTCACTCACTCACTCACTCACTCACTCACTCACTCACTCACTCACTCACTCACTCACTCACTCACTCACTCACTCACTCACTCACTCACTCACTCACTCACTCACTCACTCACTCACTCACTCACTCACTCACTCACTCACTCACTCACTCACTCACTCACTCACTCACTCACTCACTCACTCAGTCAATCGATAAATAAATAAATAAATAAATAAATAAATAAATAAATAAATAAATAAATAAATAAATAAATAAATAAATAAATAAATAAATAAATAAATAAATAAATAAATAAATAAATGCGTTCTGATGAAACAAATCATACCTATACATTGGAAATATTTTCTGGAGGAGTATCGCCACAATTTGCGGTTCCTAAATCAAGCAGTCCAGTTGCTGCAGTTGGGATCCTAGTGCGCATGATACGGGTTCTTGCACTCTGCGGTGCAGAGGCACAGAGCGCAGCTCCACAAAGGACCCCGCAGTTAACGCGATTGGGACGCCTGGCGACGTTTCTTATATCAAATTGACCCCGAACTTCCACACCGTTGGTGCGCAGAGCCCATTAAGCGGCTTTCCAGGGGAACGGAGTGCTCGATGCTGCTGGAGGAGGAAGGGAACATAGAGGGGCGGTTGCGGGGAGAGCGCGTTCGCATCTCGCTGCACTCGAGTCGACGACGGCGTCGTTTCACCGCACCCCTTGCGCAGAGCAGTTCGAGGGTTAAGTCGATTACGTGGGAGCTGCAAGCCACCCGGCCATGGCGAGATTCACTCTTCCCTTTTGTTCTCTGACAGCAACGACGACGCAGCAGGTCGGGCGCACTCACATTAAGGCGCCAACGCAACCGCGAGGTTCGTTTGGTACAAATAAAGGCCTCGTATATATGAACACGCGCGCCTTCGCTGTAGCAGAGCCAGTCTTGATTGCACCTTTATTTCCCATTTCGGTCTTGCGGCTGCGTATTTTTTCTTGCGTCTTGTCTGCCCTCCTCTCTCTCGCGGAAATATGGAAGTTATTTCGTTCTGGCTTCATTAACTTCCCCTTCGTTTTCCTGTTCCTGTCTTCTTTTTATTCGTTCGCGCACCTCATTTTTATCCATGATAACGGTGCCATGGCAGATTGTACCAATTCTATTTCAGGCATGACGCTTTGACTGGGAATCATTGCGCAATTAGCGAGATTTTCCTGTACTGTCGTCACTTTGTCTCCCATCTGCTTTCCCGTCATATAAAAGTGCTGAATAATTCAGCACGACAGTTCATCCAACCGGAGATCTACGTGCACTATGAGCTTCACTAATCTGATATACAATACGTAAACAAAAGCTGCAGTCTGAAGCAAACAGCGCGAGTTGTTTGGTAATGTCGCTGGCTTAATAGTCACCTGAATTAAAAATAAATTTAGGTGAAGTAACACTAAGCCCTACCTGTAAGAGTGTGACGTCACAGTGTTAACGCGCGATATGCCTGATTGCGAGGCGTTTTCACAGAACTCAGCTTGAAGTTTCCTTGCCGCTGGTGCTTCTCCGAAGTTCCCCGAAGGCCAAACTTGCCCAATTCACTTTGCTCGAAGGCATACGAAAACGGCAGCGAAAAGCATTTGCGGCAAGCCTTAGCTGCTCCAGTACACTGCTGCTCGCATGCGACTCAGGCTAGGCAGGTTAAAAAGCCGCTTAACAGTTGAACTTCTCGGCAGCACAAGCAAACTATCCGTGCTCTGTCGGGGCTCTGAACGCGTCGGTGTGCAGTAAATTTCAAGTCAAGAAAGCGGAGGTCTCAGATTCCAACGTCTTAAAGCCGCTCAGAGACTGGCTACGGAGCGTATTGTATGGTTTAACGCACGATATCGTGTGCAGAAACCCGACGATTATTCAGAATGCGATGGAGCCTAACTTAATGTGGCTGCCGATACGGCGCTTTTCTACCATGAGCTGTACTGGTGGGCAAGGCTTCTTGGCTGCCGGAGAAGTATCGAATACCTCACTTGAGGCCGCAAGTAGTCCAGAACTGAAAATACAATTTTACCAGTGATGCAATAATTGCAAAGAAATGGGTGAGATGATTCTGTTGTGAAGCTTGGTTAGGTGAGTTACGCTATAGAAACAAACTGCTGAGGTGTCTTTGTGGGACATTTACTTCTGTGGGCACTCAAGGGACTGCGTGGGGAGGAGACAGGTCTTATTGCAGCATCTAAAGTGCCAAGGCACACGTAAAGACCAGGGACTGGCTTTGAGGAACCGGATAAGAGATATCATGAATTATTAATGCAATGGCTCATTGAATAAATGAGCGAATGAATGGGTCAGTGAATGGGTAAATAATTAAGCATTTCACTCACTCAGCCGCGGATTATTTGATTGAGCTGCCAATATAATAGGCGGATCAATCAATCAATCAATCAATCAATCAATCAATCAATCAATCAATCAATCAATCAATCAATCAATCAATCAATCAATCAATCAATCAATCAATCAATCAATCAATCAATCAATCAATCAATCAATCAATCAATCAATCGTATACAATTCGTCAAAAGAGAGCTCTGTTTTTTTTTTTTTAATCCGGCTACGCCCTTAGTTAAACGAACGGTGTCATCCACTAGTATAGCTATCAGAGCGATTTGTGTAGTTACTGAGTAAAGCACTTTACAGATCTCCAACTGTTCTGCCGTTCTGAAATCCGGCACCATTTTGCGCGAGGTTAGAAGCATCCTGAGATTAACGACTTCGTATGCCTGTGCTCGTGGCTTGAATAAAGCAATGAATGATTGAAACAAAATGGAAAAAAAGCACGCAGGCAAGGAACTTGAACAATTGGTTCATTGCTAAAAGTGGCAGCACATTCGTGAAATTTTCAGGCACCTGTGCACTGTTGACTGTACAGCTAGTCAGTCTTCCAAGCTCGCCAGATAAGAAGACTGAAAGGTGGCACAAGTTCGCGCTCGGTAGATAAAGCGCAATTCACATATTTGTGCTGTAAAATAAACCACGTATGCAACCGACACACTTGTTACCGCGGCGGGGTTTAGTTTGCGGGGAACTCTGTGTTTTGGTTGCCTTAATAAGCCTCCAAACCTTGGCGATTTAATTTGAGGGAGTGCATCCATCCCCCGTGCGCAGTTACTGCCAAGGTTCTGGGCACTGTTTTATTCTAATACGGCTGGAATGTGAGCCCACAGACTCAAAAAGAAATCGCATTGTATTTCCGCTTTACCTTTATTACACCGCGAGAAAAAGGTCACTATCTGCCAGCAGGTGCTTTATCAGAGTCTTCAATCATGCTCGTAGCCTCTAACGCACAGGCCACCTCGTCTAGTCGGTGAAGCCGCAACAGGAGCAGAATGCGAAATAAAGTCGCTCTCCTTTTCCCCCTGCCCTTTCCCCTCTCCCCACTTTCCCCTTCTTCCCTCTTTCATTACTGCGGCCTCAGTGGCTCAGTCGAAGAAGCACCAGGGAATTCAAATCCGCGAAAACAGCCACTTCACTGTATCCCGCATCTCTTTTATTCTAGCTCGTCTCTTTCCCCTTTTGTTCCCTTGCCCCGATTTTTTCCTTTGCTTTCACTCGCTCCTTCCCGCATTTCCTTCAATTGGCGCAGAGGTGTGGGAAGCGAAGCGAGCTGGCGTGCCGTCAAAAGCTGTTCTCCGCGGCCGCTGTACGGAAGTCGTTATAAAAGCACCTCGTCCTGACAGCGCTAGCCGTCGCCGCTGCTGCTTTCCTCCCCGCACCTCAGCCACTGGGGCTCGCCGTAACGAGTTTATGTCCGCGACTGCGCGGCTACCGGGGCACCAGCTTCCCTGCGCGATGTCCTTCTTTCTCTCAAGGAAAACCCGCGCTGCAGAGCGCACCGCCGATTTTCTTGGTGGACTGCTCTGCTTGCGCCATCGTGTTGACGACGTTAGTTCACGGCTGTCTTCGTGGCGCTTTTTTGGTCGCTGCTGCTATATTTGCATGAAAAGTTTGGGGCATTTCCTGCAGGGGGGGGGGGGGGGGGGGGTGTCGGTATTATTTCGTGGGTACTGCGTGCGCCCATTTCTACAATCGTTGCCAGAGTGGCATTTCGAGCTATCGACATCTGTATCATTGCATACAGCAGAAAGGATTAGTCTCGCCATTCGTGTACGACAGCATCAAGTAACTAGTGGGTGCAAATATTGGTCGTGATTTGGGATTAATTACGCTGTTATTTATTTGATAAACCTATCAGGTGTTTACTTTGAGTTTTGCATTTTTCGCAGCTTTCTGGGCTTTCTACCACTGACTCACAGCTTTGGTACTCGCGTCTCGCTCAGCGCCAGTCGGGCACCCAACGAGCAACTGGGATTCTTGAAATCTATGGACATGGTGCCTGACTCGCCGCGGCTTTTTATTTTCCGTGCCACTATTTCTACTTTGCGCAAGCAAACACGCACACACGCGCAAAGAGAAAGAGAGAGCGGGAGGGTAGGCTGATGTCTAAGAGGGGACGACCTTCTCCACACAACTATGGTATTGCGGAGGCGCGCATACAGAGAAAGAAACAATGCCATCATCGGGAACAACTGAGGTTTCTGCTGTTGAATGCCGTCGACTCAATGAACGGTCAGTGCTTTGTCATATGTCACCTGTCAGCTACCACCTGCCTGAGACATGCCCGTGATTTCTCGCTCACAACGCCTAGGATTTCCTGGACAATAGGACCTTTAGCCCTATTGCTTTGAAAGAAAAATAGAAAGTAAGATATTTTGTTTTGGACACCCATACCAGCATCTGGGTGTATTGTGGCAGCAACAACTGCTAGTGCCAGGATTAGGAGATTACGGCGTACGTCAACGACGGCATCTGCGGATAGGAGAAAAGCGTTAGAGGTAACATCCGTCGGGAGTGAACGCGAGTTTGCCGAGCCAGCGAGGTGGTAGTGATTGATCGGGATTGTGCGCCTGCGAACGTGAGCCTCAGGCGACGAAACAGTCCTCATTTTGCGAGAGCACCGCGAGGATCGATACTGGTGGTCGAGCCTATCGTGCTGTCATGTCGCGAATTTGAGTGGATTGCATTTAGCAGCAGCTTGCTGGAAACCTGGTGCCGTTTAGATTGAAGAAGACATGCGTGAAAAGGTGCCGCTGACTGCAATATTGACAAACTGAAGTTCGTGCTACGAGAAATGCTTCCCTAGATGATGTTCACTCCGCTGTCTTTCTTCCGTCTTGTTATATCTTACTGGATACTCAGCATAATTATAGCAGTTTCTATAGGAAGGCAATGGCTTGGTTTAGGAACTGCTACTGATATATTCAATGTACTGCAAGCGTGAAATGTGATAATGTACGTTCCCTAATTGATGTTGCTACTGTTACTTTGTTTTGCAAGTGGTGAATGTACCCGAAGGAGGATCATCACGAGGTACCGATTACGGAACACAGTCACTCTATGACGTCATCCCCAGAAGAGCAGAGCTTAGGTGGCCCGCATGATTTTTTTGTGTAATGATTGCTACCCATATGGCCCAAGTGTCGGGTGAATGGTACACTCTTCTTCGCAAAGTTTACGGGTAAATTGAACACGTAGCGCTTTTATGGTTTCTCGTTGGTCTCTTTCTTTGTACATAAATCTGTCACAGAAATCACACATGATCGGCTACCGTAGTGCGCGCCTGTGATGCCTCCGAAATGAGCGGACATTTAATATTTGTTTTAGCTTTACTCGAGCTAATCACACGCGTACTCTGAGGATCGATCAAGACGCGGGTAGCGGCGTTCTGATGCTCCAAAAAATCGTTGGACAATTATACCACCTGCGAAGCGAATTTCAATGGCAGTAGAACGACAAACTATACTCAGATCGATTCACCTTGAATCACCAGTAAGGGAACCTTCTCTAATACTAATTCTTTCGTTTGCTTGTCTCGGACCCCCTCCGTGCAATGCTGCCCTCACCGCAAAGCTTGTGCTTCTTTGGAGCCCCGTGTCTACATGGGGTCGCAATCAGTGTCACTTAAGTAATTTGTTACACTAGCGTTTTGCAGGTTCTATAACAAGTTCTATAGCAAGTTTATAGCCTCGAAGCAGCTTAACAGCGGAGCTGATGCAGAGCGAATAGGTGCTACTGCGCTGAGTGCGATAAATACGAAACGGAGTTATACGGATGCCAGTCAGGAGCTCCAGAGCTCCTTCCTGGCGATCCGTCACGGAAGAGCAGCCCGCACGTGACGGACGAGCCGATGCAGTCGCTCCCTCAATTAGCGAGCGAAGCCTGGGTAGCGGGCTATTGATCCGCAGCCTGCAGGCGTCTCCTCTACGAGGAGTGAAGGTGGCTCTTTCCTTCCATCTCCTGCGCGGAGCTTGGAAGCCCTGTCTGTGACGCTAGGATGGGAAACGGGGGTTTGGGAAGCTTAGCGACATTCATTGGGCTTGCGATCGACCCATGGCAGCACGGGCTGTATATACGGGCACGCTTGGAAGTATATGCGAATATCCTGCCTAAACCCTTTGATCTGCGTGATGCAGTGTCGATTGCAGAAATGTAGGCGAATAACTCGCCGATGTGGACCATTTTGAAGCGGCTGTTGAAATATTATATTCCCTCCCGCCCCTCCTCCTTAGCGGCTTACTCCTACATGCTGGTCCTTAATGAATCACGTACGTTTATAATGGTGGCCAAATTGCGCATCGTTTAATTTTGGCGAACCTCCACTTTGAATGAACCCTAATGCAAATTTTGTAGCGAAAGCTAAACTGCGCTATAGGTTTTCTAGACATTGGCGTGGCACCGTGCCATGTGACCGTTGCCTAGCAACTGTCACGTGGTGTAGACCGAGAGCTGGACCAGGAGTTGGATGGTTAAAGAAGAAGAAGGAAAAGAAGTAGTAAACGAAGAAGAAGAAGAAGAAGAAGAAGAAGAAGAAGAAGAAGAAGAAGAAGAAGAAGAAGAAGAAGAAGAAGAAGAAGAAGAAGAAGAAGAAGAAGAAGAAGAAGAAGAAGAAGACAGATAACTCGGTAGTTGGTAGGGGCGAACGACAACATCGAGTTGCTTGGACAGAAGGTTCATTCGACCGTTGTGATGGCGGCACATTAAATCCAGGTGTCCGCAGAAAACTTCGCTGCAATACTCACAGCTTTCGCTCTATCACTAGATTCAAGCTATGCTTAAACGCCCACAAATTTTTATGGAGATGGCAAACGGTAGTGTCAGCTCTTTTTTCTGTTCTGTTGTGGGTGTCAGGAATGAATTTGAACTCACTGAGCTCGCATTTTACCAGAATGCCAGAATGGTATGGCGTCCTGTTTGCATCCTTTTCTACTTTCACAGTCGATTATTTCGCTTTAGCTTCCTCTGCGGGCTTTATATTTTCTTGGTAAACAAACAAAACTGAACAGCGGTTAGATAAGCTTTGAAGGAGCAGAATAGGCCGCGTTGGACTGCCAAAACTTTCTGATAGATGGATCGGTTTTGTGATTGACCGAATGTACTAGCTGGTTTTTACGCTCTTGCGAACCTTGTAAGAATTTTTCGCTTTGTGCACGTCAGGCGAAAATATTCCCTGTATTTGTTTTGCTTCTTGCGTTATTGACATTTCACGAAGCCCGCTACAATCGCTGTGTTTCATTTGTTTTTGTTCAGAATATCTCCCAATAACATCAGCACCCGCTGTCTCTTTACTTTCTTTTATGGCAATTTTGCCATGTTGTCCTAATGAGTTTGTGTTCTTTCTTTTAGTGTTTTTTCTTCTTGCCTCAATGCAACACGATCAGCGCACTTAATTTATTGGGCGCAGCATTGTAGAAGCCTGCGTTACCCTCAGCCAATAGAAGGCGAGAGGTTCGTGGTGACTGGTCCTTGATTCACTGGTGCTTTTGGTTGTTCGCCAGTCATCGTACGCAAATACGCGATGCGTTGGCGACACCTTCTAATCAGAAACCGTTATCCCACTCGACCAGATGTTTTCTTTTTTTTCGATCAAGATTCAGATTGGCTAACCGGTTATGTACAGCCTTCGGGTCGCCACACCTTATCGGTGAACCGAGCGTGGATATCCGAGCACTTTCACGCTTTGCCTGGGACGCACGGAAGATGTAGTCTGCACGGGCATTAGATCGCGTTTTAATAGCCCGGCTGCATTTTAAGATGGGCAATTTCTTATCAGCAGAGTTTGCTTTCCTTTATCTCTGTTCTCCGTCCAATATTTTTTTCTTACATCGCTGCACGTACGAAGAAGTCGGCAGTAGCGCAGGAACAGTGGCGAGGAAAAAAATATTCGCGTAATTTTTCTTTTTTTACCGCCAACACGAACATACCGGAACGCAGTTTTTATCGCCGTTCCGCCGTGGAAGCGTTGCCCAACTATTTTTCCTTAGCTCACGTCAGCTTTTCCTCGCAGTCTCATCGCCCAGGGAGAATCTTCGCTAATGGCTCCAGCGCTTGCTCTGCGTTTCTAATTTTCCCGCGAAAATATTTCTTTCGCCCCGACCCGTTCCCGCAAAGTGTTTTGTCTTTCAAGGTGGCTTGATCTGTATTCTCTGTTTTTTCTCATTGCCGGCCTTTAAAAGTATGCAAACATTCATCTTTTGAAACTGCCTCGCGGTGGGCAAAACCTGGATGAAAGCTAAAACCCTCTGCGTTGCGCCACTTGCCATCAGCTCCACTAAGGCGCTCTTCTCCGCTGAACATACACGCTGAAACGCGTTAATAATTTTTCCGTGAGCCTGTACGGGCCCCCTCGTGAGCGATTAAAAAAGACGCTTTAACGCGTCAAATGTATTACACTCTGAGTGCATATCCTTAGGGGTGAATAATTTAGCGCCCCCCCCCCCCCCCTCTCCCTCAATTTCTTGTAGAACTCCGCCTTTCCTATCGCCCTCGCCATCCGTCCCGGTAAATTATGCTGCACTTCCTGACGCTACGAGGCTTCCACTACGGCTTGCCTCATATATACTGAGTCTCCTCGGGAGTTAGGTACCATAAACTGTATGCACCATAATATGTATAGTCTCAAAAGCTACACTTTTCGAATAATCGTGCTAGTAAGGTGCGTGCCGTCGAATTCAAGAAAACGTGAAGAAACGCTTTTAGTGTATGCATATGTACGGTGCTTGGTGCTCAACTTTAGGTTAATCGCTTTTTTCTTTTCGCAACCTTCGAAGGCTAGTCGGTGGGACAGAAGGAACAATTTTATTAGTCTGATTTTGTAGGGAGAAGTAGCGATGGCCCAACGCAATCAACATGTCGACGATCAATACATTCAATGCACCGTGCGAGCTAATGCTCGCTGAGTGAAGGCACCGTTTAATGATGTATAATGGTCGTTATCAAGAGCCATATTTGAGATGATAAATAACACCAAGAAGGCGAACGCACAAATATATTTACACGAGGGGTTCACCTCAGTCGCCGCTGTTGTTCATGATTTATATAGGTGGATCAGAACGCTTGCTATAAAAAGTTAGCGCTGTGCTGAATTCAGATATAGTCAATACTGACAACAATGGCCCGGTAGTATCTTATAAATTGCGTACACTTGAACTACGTGGTACGTTTGCACAAAGATAGAGGAAGTTACAACTTTTCTCGGTAGTTAATGAGTAGAAAGAAGCAAGCTTGGGATTTAAATTCAGTGTCAACAGTTGGACCTGGTGGTCGGTGACAGTGGCGTGGAATGCCTTAATTAAAAGAGACAAAGATGTATTAGTGTGCAGAATAATAAAACTGTAATGAAGAAAATCTCAACATGTGAAGGCGAAACTAAACTGGAACTAATCATAGAACAGCACTGATATACACAGTAGGCACGAAGTAATATGATCTCTGTAGAAGGCGGCAATCCTTCCGCGGCTGACATTTGCGAACGTAGTACTGCGCTTGAAATAAAGGCAGCTACTTTCAGTACGCGTTAAAAATGTGAGTGAAGGTTTGAAAAAAAAAAAAAACAGAAAAAAGAAAACGAGAGCGGGGTTCCTTTCATCGCAAAAAAAAAAAAGGAAAGAAGAAAGCACACCTGTGAAAAAAATTTCGTGCTCTCGTTGAAGTGCCCGGTACTGTATACTCTTCATGAGGGGGCGAAATAGACATAGAAAAAATTAAAAACTAACCAACCACATGTCAAAGTGCTTACAAGGAATCCTGAAATATTGCTTCCCCCCATCAATCTCCAAGGATCAGGCACTTCGCTGTCAAGAAAGTGATGATGCCGCTCACTCCGGACCGATTACCTCGAAATCAGGACGGAAGCAACGTTGCCGCCACCACCACATCTATTGCTGCTACGAGCGATGCCGACTATTCTAGAGAGGTCCGCCTTCTTCGTCTAAACGAGGGCCGATAAGCGAGCCCAAAGTGTATTTTTCCGTCGGTGACAAAATCGATCTTCAACCGATCATGGCCTTCTCCCCATCTCTTTTTACCCCCTGAAACTGGGTTTCCCTCATAGGGATCAGTTTTCTGCTCCTCTCCACTCTCCGTCGCTTCCCAACGCAACGATCGGGTCACTTTTATCCCCGCTGCTCTCGGGACGCAAGATTGCAGCCACCCGATATAAGTAAACACCCGTCGAAAAGGAAACATGTGAGTAAATAGAATCAACGTCACCACTGCCGACCAAAGCAATCGATATTAGCGCGTCTCCTTCACGGCGAAAATCCCTCCTCACTCAACCCCTCGCCCAGTCCTTCACCACCACGTATATTTAGCTACTTTTGTTGTTTTCTGTGTGCGAACGTTTTGTCCGGTGGACCGTTTTGTCGCGCCGTTAAGAGCTTGCAGTCGGCCGGGCGTTTAAAGCCTTCTGAGAGGAGAGGCGGCCCTCTTGTAGCCAGTGTTCCAGGGCCAACTGTGTCTCCACGCTGGCCCTGCCATCGCCTCGATTGAAGGAGAGTCTGGAGGGTTGGTGAGATTGAAAAAGCCTCTTTTTGACTCCCTCACCCCTAAAAGCACCCCTCGCTCCACTCTTTGCGAAACCTCGCTTGTTGGCCGGCGTAAATGAGGAAAGAGGGAAGAAAGGATTGGGGATAGAAAGAAAAAGCCGGACGGCACCAACAGGAGGCGCTGCAGTCGTGCGAGAGGAATTCGAAAAGCGAGGCACGTTCTCCCGACATGAAAAGAAACGGCGAAGAAATATACGTCAGAGCTGGAGTAAAAGGTGGCCTTCCGGTGATTCCGGCCGAACGACGCTCACGACTTGAAGCTGTCTCGGATTCCCCTTTCCCGCATCAGTATTTTGCTATTGTATCGTGACTCCTCGCCTGTCCTTTCCTTCCTGACTGCACGAGGCGATCGCAAAGCAGGGCAGGCAATGTTTTCTTTACCCAGCCACTGGAAGCGGATTTTTCAAAAGACTGTAGCTTTGACAGGGCTGCACCATATTCGCGAGGAAAGGTATTTGGGAGGAAAGGCACACAGGGAAGGGAAAGCACGGGGCTAGAGAAAGGGAAAACTAACGAAAGAAAACACCGTCCAGCATGTGAAGTGGCTTCCGACGTTAGGGTCCTCTGGTGTCGGCGATCCGAGATTCGACGCGCCCCCAGGGCCATGTCCTCCGCGGTACCCGCACCGGTCTTTCGCGTTGGCCCCAGCGCTGACACCTTGGCAGCTGCTCTGGGCCATTTCGCGCTCGACGTTCGTGCCACGGAAACTTATCGCCAGAAGTGCCCCTTGTTCTTTCAAATTACTTTAGTCCTGGATGGTGGACGAGCCTGGGCAACGCGCGTGCGAGAAATGTAAAGTGTCCAGTCCTTTTGGCTTAGTTTTATTTCGGTTCTTTCTAGATAGCACGCTTTACGCGTGCTCTGCAAGTGGATTTATCATCCGCTTCGGTGGCATCAAGCGAAAGATGCGAGGCAACCGGGAAGATCTGTCTTTCGAACACGTCGCCTTAGCGGTAAACATGCCAAAATTCTGTTCCGAATCCAATTCACCTACAATCTTTTTTCAGTATATTTTACGTTTTCAGGAAATATATAACCTGGATAGAGCTTGTTCTTCTCCCGTATGCTGATAGGTATTGATGCTGCAGACTGCTAGCTGTGAAAAAGTGCAGAACGGACGTCCTAGTTCAACGGAAAAAAGAGTGACCTAGAAACGGGAAATTCAGCATTTTATCCTAACAAAATTATCGCACTTTCGCGCAGACATGGAGTAGGATTCACACTGCCCCAAACTTTGCGGTCTGTTTTACAATAAAATCTATCTTTGAGCTTAGACAGATAGCATATTGTAAACCCGATCTTTTTTGTGCTCAAAATGCAGGGCTTTTATAAGGACCCATGCATACACGTTTGATGGTATAAGGAGTGAGCGCGTGCCCTACGGTCTTCGTAATTTGAATTTATTTATTTATTGTACCCTCAGGGCCAAAGGCATTACAGAGGGGAGTGGGTTAATTATGATACAGAACAATGAATATAATACAGTGAAAACAAGTAGTACAAAATAAAATTCCTCCAGAATAAAACAAACAACATTCACAAAGCGTAAATAACATAAAATCAAAGTACACTGGTCGGAAACTACTGACCTGGTAGTTTCATTATAGAGCGCAGCACTATCCGTGACTTTCTGAAAAACTGCGAACAAGAGTCAGACATCGGATTGTATTCGCTGTAGCAGGCGCCCTTACTTTGGTGCCTCATTTCATTGACATTAATAGGCTTCTCGCTATTTCTCCCTGGGCGATCGCTGCAGAGGCAGTAGGTGTATTAGTATTAGTCATGTGTCTTAGTATTGTTATAAGTCAAGGCTTGATAATATTATTAGTCATTGGTGTTAGTCAAACACTCCCGTTGCCTCACAAATTAGAGTTTTCAGATATTTTATAAGAGCCTCAACAATCAATTAGCGTCATAGTGTACGAATTCGAAAAAAAATATATTTTTTTCTACATACGGGAAATGCACCAATGGGCTTCCTTACTGTGTACATGGGAGCAGTGACATATTTATCTTCACATTTCTTGTGATTACTCTAGTTTTATTTTCTTTAATATTGGGATTTCTTAGAACATTACGCCGGAAAGTACAATCAGTCTTTCTCCTTATTTTTTTTATTTAAATATGTAATCTTCGCAGAAGGCGTATATTTAAAACACTTTATATTTATTTCATCTTGGGTCGGAGTGTTGTAAGAATTCCTTCCTTATGTTCGTTTTCGACCTGTTGCATTACTTAAGGTGGCATATTGTGCCTACACCTGCGTAAGGAGTGTACCTAACTGGAGCATGCTGCTAACATAAAAAGGCGGGCATTAGTGAAAATAATTAATATACCCTTTCTCCAGCCAAATTAAACCAAGTATACGTGGAAGAGTGTTATGCATATGAATCTTTCAAACTGTGAGAGCAGGGTCACAGGTAACCTTTCCAGCGTTCATCATTGACCTATACAATCAGATGACCATAGAATCAGGCGTACTATGCGCCATTTCATATATTCAGGGACTTGCTGGCGCCATTCCGGCCTCTTCGCTTCTGCGGGTGTTCCCAGCGCTATCGGCAAATACTACTATCATCACAATCAGTATCATCATGCTTTGCGGCACGGCCTCGGCACTGCAAACTGGGCAAAATGTACCGAGCGAAGTGCAATATGACAAATGTTGTCCGATATTTCCTTGAAGTGAACCTGCCACGTACGGGCGCACGCTTGCTAGTGCAAGTAGAAAAGAGAGGGCTGAATTCAGCGAGAGTGGGTCGCTGTTGCTAGAGTGAGGATCGAACGAGAGTGTTCAGTAATTCGAATTAAGCCCTCATTCATTTTTCTTGAAATGTAAATGTGGATGGGCTGCTCATGGTGCGGGATATATCATAGGGAACAGTTACTCAAAGAAGCGGGGCACTCCTGCAGGGCACAGGCTTCACTCACTCTGCTTCGATTAGGTACAAAGCTAAAAAGTACAGGTGGAAAGAGAGAGCAGTCGACACCGCATTAGGGAAATCGGGACGCACTTCGTCTTCTTGTCCATAGTGTCGTGCCTTGGCTGAGTGCCATACGAGGCTGCCAGGAAGAACCCTGCTCCTTTTTAAACGAGAGACTATGCTGGTTTTTATGTTTGGCATAGATAATTTAGAGCGTGTGCTGTGCTGCTAGTGATTTCAATACACTGCATAGCAACAGCGCGACCATACGTGGACACATGATCGTCGCTGTAAGGGAACGAAGCATGGTGGGAGCGAAAGTGAAAAATTAGAAAGATATTTGGTTTTGTTTGTGGAGTTTAACGTCCCAAGCGACTCAGGCTAATAGAGACGCATTAGTGGAGGGTTCCGGAAAATTCGATCACCTGGGGTTCTTTAACGTGCACCGACATCGCACAGCATACGGACGCCTTGCTTTACGCCTGTATTGAAAAGCGGCCGCCGTGGCCGGGATTCGATCCCGCATTCTTGGGCAGAGTATTCAAGCGCCCTGACCACTGCACCACCACAGCGGGGCTATAGAAAGAGGTGCCGGAGTGGAGGGCTTCGGAGTAATTTCACCTCCCACGATTCTCTAACATCCTATTCTCTAACATCTCTCTAGTCCTAACACTACGTGTTTCGCGGAACTATCTCTAACATGCACTGATATCGAGTAACAAATTTCATGACAACTGGACGTATACTACGTGTCTGCACCGCACCGTAAGGGAAGGAAGTAAGGTTGGAGTAAAAGTTGAAAGATAGAAATATGGTGCGTAGTGGAGTGCTGCGGAGTAAATTCGACCGCAATGGGATCTTTAATGTGCACTGACATCGCCATCGCACAGCACATGGACGCTTCTTCGTTTCACCAAAACTCAGCCGCCTGCTGTCGGGTTCGAACCCCGGCTACTCCGATACAGTAGTCGAGCGTATTAACCTCTAAGCCACTGCTTTCTTTCTTTATTGCTTTCTCAGACAACAATTTAAACAATATAGAAATTGCTAAAACACGTGAGTGATGTATGGATGCGAGAGTTGGACTGTGAAGAAGGCTGACCGCCGAAGAATTGACGCGTTTGAATTGTGGTGCTGGTGGAGACTCTTGAGAGTTCCTTGAACGGCCAGAAGATCAAATCAGTCGATATTGTCGACCATAAACCCTGACTGCTCATTGGAGGGTCAAATTCTAAAGTTAAAGCTCAGCCACTTTGGTCATCTGATGAGAAGAGAGGAGTCGCTGGAGAAATATTTGATATTGGGAAAGGTTGAGGGTCACCGAAGAAGGGGTAGGCAGCGAACGCGGTGATTAGATGGCATCCTCGAGGCACTGCAGATGAAGTTATGTGATGTTAGGAAGATAGTGAGAGACCGGAAAGCGTGGCGTGATATGGTCCATAGGGTCACAAAGAGTCGGACACGATTGAACAACTGAACTGAACTTAAAACACGTCAGTACAGGTAGGCCTGGCGCGTTGAACATTTACTAAAATTTAGTTTAATTTTACAGGCAACACTTACAAAGGAACTATCAATTACTCCTCCAGGAATCGGGTTTTTAACTGCAGAGAGCGAAGATGACACACCGTATGATATGATCGTGCTCCTGGACCTCCACAGTTTGTGGAGGACAAGGATGACAGTGAGACATACCGACATCATTGTTCGTTCTGCCCGTGAAAATTTTATTGAGAGTGTAATATACGTTGCAGACGTGTATCGCGTGCAAATGGAGCAGCCGCAACGGATGGACGTTCTTGAAAGCTTAGTTAGATTAAAAAAAAAAAGAAAAGAAAAAAATCTGTGAGACACTGCGTCAAAATTAGGCCACTATGATAAACAGGCGTCAGTGCCATCAACTGCTTGTTTTTCATGAGTTAACGCTCGATATTCATCGCCGCCATTGGAGTTACATCATTTTTATCTCAGTTTGCACTCGAGAAGTCTCGTACAAGCACAGGCGTCAGGCCCTACGTTCTGAACTTACACATGCAGGCCTAATCACTCCAGTCTGTTGAGACCGCTGTCGTATGTCCACTAAGATAGCCTTGAACACGAAACTCGAGTCTTCTAACGGGCGCATTATACCTAGCCGGCCGCATTGCATCATAACTGTAGGCTACCCCGACTCACTTTTTTTTTTCCTTTTTATTAAGTTTGTATATAGCAGCAATTTTTGAGACCACCTAATGGGGTCTATTTGATTACAGCAGCAATTTTTTTGAGGCCACCTAATGGTGTCCATCTGATTAGTCTGCCCGTCTTGGTAATAACGATCTCTCAGACCGGAAATACGGTGTCAAGTTTCTCTCCCATAGGGACAAGTTTTTCTCCTTCTTTCGTTCGCCACTTCCTCTGTGGCACCGTCACTAAGGGAGTTTCTGTGAAAACGCTGGCCTTATATTTCAGTCGTAGCACGTTCAGCGCAGATTTAATTTCACTCCCTACTAACATCGACCTCGCCTCTCAGGATCAGGCCATCCTTTATCACTGTAAGCTCGCCCACGCACCAAACTATAACTATAAGGCAGTTTGCAGGCCTCGTGTGAGGAAATTACAGCGGTTCTGTATACCGCTCTTCTATCTTCGCAATATCCCTTGTGGTCCGCCACCTAATGCATTTATGTATTTCCCTGGCGCCGTTTCTTTAAAGCACTCGCTGTCCGGTTGGCCTAGTTGAGCAACGTTTATGTTCCCATTTTTATCCCTTCTGTGGGGACTACAACGCGCTTAGAGTTCCCGATTTCGCCTTTCTGGCTCACTTCCCCTTTTGAGCGGGGAATTTTGTTCCTCCTTCCGCCCACCGAGCAACAGACCTTTTCCTCTTTTCATCGGCGCTTTCTAGCTTCCGTCCCAAGTTGGCGCTGGCCACGAAAGTCATTTCCTCTTTTTAACACATTTTAGTTTCCAACTTGAATGCATCTCCAGCTAACGGACTGCCAGCAGTGGCGATAGTAATCGAATCAGGAGCTTCGTGAAAATAAAAACAAAAATAAGATTTTTTTTTAATTTTCGGTATTTGCTGCCTTTTCCCATTTCGTTCCTCACTCCTTTTTTTTAAGAACGATATTTATTGCCCCAGGGCGTCCGAGGGCTATGTAATGAAGAATGATGAAATGGTTAAGTTAATGGAAAGAGGATTGCTGATTTTTATGAAATGCAAGAGTGAGGGATAGCGTCTCAGAGCGCGCTCTCGGACAGTTCTTTCTTTCTTTCTTTCTTTCTTTCTTTCTTTCTTTCTTTCTTTCTTTCTTTCTTTCTTTCTTTCTTTCTTTCTTTCTTTCTTTCTTTCTTTCTTTCTTTCTTTCTTTCTTTCTTTCTTTCTTTCTTTCTTTCTTTCTTTCTTTCTTTCTTTCTTTCTTTCTTTCAAATCCATCTTTCCCCCCTTATTTTTTCCCTTGTGCCTTCTTTTTCTTCTTTTTCCTATTAGTTCCTTCTTTCTGCCTTGCTTGACCATGGGGCACTTTCCAGAACAGCCTCCTTCCCTCCTCCTTTATTTTTCTTTTTGTGCAAGAGACAGAGAGAATCCCAACGGAAGCCCTGGGCAAGCCGTCCTTTAGCCACGTGGCCTTCTGGGCTTTCCCTTTCCTGTTCGCGATATTGGCCGCTTGAGCCAAGTTGTGCGCGTCCGCAGAAACCCCGAGCCAGCCGAGCGCGTCCCATACGGTCCTTTCTTTTCGAAGGCTGGAGTTTGGATTCGCGGCTTCCGAAGAGGATGTTACGCTTGCTGGGTAACGGCTATTCATAGCCGGCTTGCTGGCTTGCCGCGCCGTCAGCAACTGGCAGCAGCGGATTTGCTGCCGAAAACATCTTCCTCGGACAAAGAAGGGGGGTTCGGCTTTTAGGGTTGCGAAACTCATAGAGCCCTTAGCTATTTTCATGTCTCTTTTCTACGTGTGCTCAGTATCAGTTCTGTTCTTATTTGGTTAGGTTTCAATGGTGCGGATTTCAGAAGCCTGACTCTCGGGCGCGCTCAGGCTCTTATCTGCGTGGTTTAGAACTTGTGTAGTCGTGGTTAGCATTCGACGCTGTCGCGGTTGAACGATTGGAAGGTTTTGAGGCTTACCAGTTCGAATAAATTTTTACTTTGTGGCTTGGAAAGTTATCGTCGAAGTTCAAATCTATATCAGCTTTCGCTTTGTTTGGTAACCCGAGGCCCGTTGCTGTCTGGCACTACTTATTGCTTGAACGGGCTGCGCCCAGATTTCTGGCTTTACTTGTACTGGCCAGCATCCAGTGAATTTCAATGCTCCCGATAAGGCTCGCTATAAGCTTTGGTACGTGGCGAGCCTGTACAGCTGAAATTGCTTGCATTTTGCCGACAATAGCACAACCCATCCTATTGTGCTCAGAATCTCTCTCGAGTGGGTTTCTCTCATATACCTTTTAAAATTGGGTTATATGCATGGTGCACTCAGTATAAACAGACAAACTGAGGTGGTCCCAAGTAAGTTTGGAGAATAACAATCTGTGGCAGTTTTCCAATAAAAGACGAGTATAATCGATAGATATTTGCCATGATATTTTGTTTTTACTCACATGAATAATATTGTCTTTGCCATATGATTTTAAAGGCCACCCGATAGATATAAATCTTCACTTTAAAAAAGCCATACGAACGTTGCTGAGTGACCTACGGGCAGTCTTTGCATGTCTAACTCGGGATTCAAGGAGGACTGCATTTCAATCTCATTCCACGCCAAAGGGAAACCTGAATTGGCAGTGGCTACCAACTCGACTGTTTCAGGTGGTACTGTGACGTCATATAGCGTAACGACCACTCACTACAGATCTACGTCAGCCAGCAACTACCACCTTCAAAGTTATGCCAGCGTGTTGTCTCTCAAAACGGCAATGTCTCGTTTTTTGGAAAAACGTTGAAATTACGTTTGTGACAGCTGTCCTTAAAGATGCGAAGATTCTTCAGATGTACAAAGAGCACATGCAGAGGGAAGTTACGCCACAGAAAACAGCGTGAAAGAAAAGTTATGAACAAGAAAGATGATGCAGGTATTCAGAGAGAGAGAGAGAGAGAGAGAGAGAGAGAGAGAGAGAGAGAGAGAGAGAGAGAGAGAGAGAGAGAGAGAGAGAGAGAATAGAATAGAGGGATACAGGCGAAGAAGTAAGAAAGAAAATACAGGAAGGGCAGTAAACAAATGGCTGAGTTTCCGTGGCGGTAATGCGCAATTGGGATGCATGTCCTGCACTATAGCTATTGCAGAATAGGGTCGGTGGACATAAAAGTCGCCGAAGCGAAGAATGCGGATGAACCCTCCTCCACTGGACAACCTTTCCCTCTCTATTGCCCCTTCTTGCCGCTATAAAGATGACCGCAGTGCAGCCGCGTCGGACATAAACGCTCCAAAAGGGGTTACAAAAGCTGCCCGGTCAGAATACGCTCTCATCTGTCCTTTCAAAGCTGTCCCCTATTTCATTCCCTTAATCTCTCCGAGAAACGAGCGCGCATAGAAACTTTTTCCGCGCTGAAAGAATGCGAGCGGTGGTGAAGTATCCGGCGAAAAAAAAAAACAAAAAAAAATACGGTTTCTCTGTTTGTATTAAGCTCATGCATTATCGACTGCTGTCGAGTCTCGAGATAAAAGCTTATGCTAATGATCATGTCCCGCTCCACATTCGGCGTGCTTCCTTTCTTACTTGTGTTTCTCAGCCACGAGAATACGAGGCCCTTATATAACGCCGACAATAAGTGCGTTGCTCTTTTGTTATCGCGAAGTATTCCTGTTTTCAAAGCTTAAAGAGTTCTGTAATTTTTCTGGTTTGGTTTATTTTATGACGTTAAGCGACAAACGGAACCTTCCTATGTTTGATAGCAGTAAATGACTGGATAGATGAGTCCATAAATTAATAATTGAATGAATGAAATGAAATGAATTTCAATTTCTCTGTAGACACGAAGCTGCCTACAGCACTATCTGCAGCATCTCTCGGAAACGGTTGCCTAATCCTGAAGCCTATGGAAAACGAACGCTACAGGATTCGGTGTCCAGGCAACAAAACCCCTTATCTGGGCACTGCATATCTAGGTCTGCTGAATGAGAAGTATAAGTAGTAAAATGTTCTTTTAAGCTCGTCTCTTTGCTCTCAGTATTAGTGACCACAAAAGAAAACATTTTTGTCATTGTAGTCATGAAAATAGAATTTAACTTAATAAATCCGGCTGAGCCTGAGACGTACCTATTACCTGCCTGCATACTATTTATATTCATCTCGCTGCCATATTTCATGCTTCGCATCACACCTTGCGCTGTAATGCCATCTACCTCTATGGAAACCTGGCGGTGATGTTTGCTGGGCATCACGTGTGGGGTCACGAGGGGCACTTCCAGTTTCAGCAAATATAGCATTAGGAGCCGAATATTGTAATTATCATTACGGCAATTCATTTGAATACTACTCTGCTATTAACAGTTGCTAACTGCGATGTAATGGTTGATGGCTAAACAAGCAGCCTCATTCGCCTGTTCGGTATCAGCGGCTCGAAGTCACCGGTAGCGAGGTAGCGAAAAAAAAAAAACAACAAAAAAATCTCAAGTTAATAGTAGCAAAATACGCCTACATTTAATTTTATTTGTAGATTTCAGTGCCTTCGCACCCTATTCTGAGCAGAGCATTGAAGGACCCTGCCCGAGCACAGAAAATATTCGCGAAAAAGAAACACAGAATCAATAGTGTATAGTTGAAATAAGACGCTAGGAAAAACAAAACACTTACTTTTTAACTGATGCAGTCCTCATCCTGATATTGAGCATAGTAGTCTTAAATGTTTTCGTCGCCCGTACAGTCTTGCTTTCAGTGAGCCTCACTTCACTTTTTTTTTTTTTGTTTTCGCTTCATGGGGTTTAACGTCCCAAAGTGACTCAGGCTATGAGAGACGCCGTGGTGGAGGACTCCGGAAATTTCGACCACCTGGGGTTCTTTAACGTGCACTGACATCGCACAGCACACGGGCGCCTTGCTTTAAGCCTTCATTGAAAAGCGGCCGCCGAGGCCGGGATTCGATCCCGCATCCTTGGGAACAGTAGTCGAGCGCCGTAACCTCTGTGCCACTCCGGCGGGGCTCAATTTCTTTTTCATCATCACTATTACCATCTGCTTACTCACAAATATTTCTTCGCAAAGACCTGCATTCTTCCCGGAACTAAAGAGCCGAGTCTGCCTACGTCTGAAATATCATCACGGTGAATTGAACTTGCACATTTATCCCCTAACAGGCAGGAAGTGGGCGTGGCCGCGCCTTCGCCACATTGCTACGAGTCGCGACGGCTGTCGTACCTCTCGTCCGATATTCGCATTGCTCGCAGGAGAGCTATCCCACCAGCGCCAAGATCTGCACCGGCGTTGAAAGAAAGCCATGTTTTGCCCTTATTCATCAGATGGGAGCTATTTCCACGCAATGTGCATTGCATTAGATATTAACAGCACTCTTGTTATTCGCCGAATGACTCCTGATCTTTTGGGATTCGATTTTGCTACCGGTAACAATATGCTTGTAGCCTACGCGATCGCAAAAAAAAAAAAAAAAAAGACGATAAAAAAAGAACTGCCGTGTTGGCCAGCAGTCCCTGCTCATTTGCAAAACATGCAGGCTGCAGTTTTTTATGACTAACAGATGGCATATCTTCTTGCGCGAGTAAGTGCTCGCACAGCGTACCGGAACCAAGAGAGCACCCAATATTTCGACTTCGGGTGCTTTCCCCACCATGCCGGGGGTGAAATCGGTGAGGGTTGGCGCACTACACAAGAAACGTCTTACAGCATGCTTCATATACCGACAGACCATTTTAAAAATATTAAATCACGCCCGTGCAGCCTTATCCATACAGTGGAGTGAAGTAGCATTTGAATGGAGTGATGTAAACACAGGATGTTTGGGACATTTCACTCGCTGCTATAGAAAACTTGACGGCTGTTCAGCTATCGTTTTTGTGTACCGTGCAACCTCGCTATGGCGATCACGCTTGCGCGCTCAAAGCGGCGTCACGCGATCGCCTCTGTACCACAAGCAAGCAACACGAATGCCAGACTTTATTTTCGCCGCGCGATCGCCGTTATCATCATGAGACACCCGGAAAATGTGGCACCTTTCCTTGCAAGCGAGCAGTACCGCAGCGGTTTAGAAACTTTTGACCAACACTGGGGTCCATGATGTCTGTGCAGGTGAAGTTAACGACAAAAATCTGGCGTTGGGAGAAGAGGGCATTTAAACGCCCTTACATGCGGTAAGTGAAAAGTATTGCTCTCTTGATGCTGGTCCGGTTGCGTGCCTACGCCCGCAGTTCTAATGTCTTTACACGCGGAGTTCGGTCAGAGTCGTGCTCAGACACATCTGGGCATGCAGTGGCGCCACCTACATTGCGCTGTTATGACGTCAGAGATTGCTACCATGACTGTGACTATTATTAACGTAGCTATCACTGACAATGAGTAAATTGAGTATGAGTAATGACTAACCATGGGTATAATGTAATCAAATCATAATTATCTAAATAGTTATAATTAATTTTTTTCATTATTATCGATCCCTGTATGCTTGACAAGTGCGAATGACGTTTTTTTCCGGTCACACTTTCTGGGCACACGAAGCGTGAGGCAATAAAAGCTTTCGCCTTAAAGTTGCTGCAAAGATGGACTTTTGAGTGTTTTTTTTTGCATATAGACCAACATTGCACTTTTAGTAACCAAAAAATTACTTACTAGACAGCCTTCTCAAATCATGTCGTCACCAACAACGTATAATAGTAAAGGTTTCTGCTGGTCCCAGTAACTTTATTATAACGGAATTATACTGCATTTGCTTTGTTTGGAGCCCTCATCTAGAGTAAAAGTAAATAAAGGCTCGTTGACAAGCGTGCGGCTCTCTGTAGAACTGGAATTATTTATTGTAAGCTGCCGGGTCCATATCATGTAAAAGATGGCTCATTTCCGTGGTTGTGGCCGCCTGAGGTCAGCTTAATTTCTGCCGAGGCCCTAAGTTGGAGGAGACACCTCTACGTTCGAAGAGAGGGCGTCTCAGGATACCTGCATATGAAATGAGGAAGTGTTTTGAGTATTCTAGCTCGTGAGGATGAAAATAAGGAACCCAGGGGCAAGATTCTCTGACCTCCGTGTTTTACACCCATTCTCCACTGCCTTTTGACGGCCAGGTACTAAAGCTAGGACTTTCAATTGTGCTACAATTACGTAATGTGGGATTGCCGCCGCTAAGGCAAAGCAAATTTAACGCTACTGCTCTGGTGGGCGTATTGCTCCTGACCCGGACTCCGCCTACAATGAACATGTGCTCGTTTAGTATTATTATTGTGGCATGTCTGTTGACTGGACCCGCAGCATATACACGGCTTCTTCAATTGTTTATTCACGAGTTCAACAGTCCTTTGTGAGTAATAATAGATGACGCCTATCAACACGTCTGTTTGTATGAGTGAAGCCCTGTTCTGGGTAGTATATGACTGGACGCAAGGGACTGGTTTTAGTTAGCACATCTGTGTTACTTTTATTTGACCAATGTGGTACAAAGCTCAAACACTATATATATAACTTGAGTTTGAATGGTGACTATCAGTTACGAGGATTTGGAGAAGGCCTAAATTGTTTCTTGGTTTTGCTACAAAGTGCCTTCCGCTGAATGTATCAAGGTAATTGGACGCACCTGCTTGAGCGAAGAACCGATGTGCATAAAATCAATTCTTTCGTTACCCATCTTATCTTTAAATATATAAAGGCCTGTCGTCTGGTCTCGGCCTTTGCCATATTGCGTCATTAAAAATGAAACAGACACCTGGTTTCAACGGGTGGGCTTTTCAACGATTCTTACTTTTGTAAATACTACTGCCTTTTTTTTTTCTCTCTCTGAAGACCTGTTCGCATTATCTTCAGGAGGGTCATCTTGCTGTTCTTACGCGTTTGCTTCGATTGTGTTCGGTGAAAGTTTGGGAACGAAATATATAATATTTAGTTCGCGAAAGTGTTTCGGATGTTTTTGCAGAATAAATAACAGGAGGATCACTAAAAAAACAAAACAAAAAAACTCAACGCTTGAATTATCTGCCGCTCCCGGTGTTCCTAGACGTACCGTCTTCCGCTTCACCGCACTGTTCACGGGCGTGTGGCTTCCCGACTTCTTGTAGCATGCATCTAATGTTATGTACGTTCAATGCAGAATTTTTAGCATCAAATTTTCTAGCCCTTTATTTCCCACCCTAGGAAAGCCCTTGCTGTGTAATGTTGCTTGAAATCGACTCCATTACTTCAGTGTGCGCAAGATCGCAAAATAAAAACATGAATAAAATGAATAATTGACCTGCTTCTCCTCGCGCCTTCGATGTAAGCAACCTCGATGTTTTTTCAATTAGTTTACGTTAGGCGTTGTACGCGTTTTTATTTTATTTTCTTTCATGATGCTCGTAACTCTGAATGTAAACAGGAGTAACTGGTTCAAATAATCTGGAATTTAGCGTACAAAGCGTACTCTTGCAAAGCACGCATTTCCAGTTTGTAGACTAAAGGACATCATTAAAGGTTTGGTTTTGTATATTCGATGTAACGTTCCAAAGCGAGTTAGACTATGAGGGACGCCTTACTGAAAGCAGCTTTTTTTAGATCAGTGGGTAGAGCGAACTGATATCAAGCACTATTATTAGTGTGCACTGCTTTAATGAGGATCAAAATGCCGCTCGTAAGATGTTGTTGCCTTAATTTTAGCAAATTAAGCCAGTGCTGAAGAAGGAGGACTTGAAGGGCGATAACACTGCGTGTGCACCGAACCGGCAGTTAATCAACACGCCCAGCTTAAAGTTGTGATTGTTGCCGTGTTACCGTTATAAGAAAAGAAACAGTACTTTCATCTTCGCGTTTAGCTTTGCAGGAAGTATCGATGCGAGTAAGTTTAAACTTCCCATATAAAAGTCCCAACAGACATCGAAATAACGTTAATCCGTCACAAGAATGGCTTTGACGTTTTTCTGCCTATTTTGTGTCATCGAACACGGTAGCTATAACAAGGAGCTGTTTACGGCCGCACCGACCTAAGAGATGGCAATATACGGTTGTTTACCAAAATACCAAAATAGCGCTTTACCACGGCTCAATATCTGCCCAGACAGAGCAAATTATATGTCCGCGCCGCAAATATGTATGCGCTCTACTTTCTCCTTCGTTGCTGGTCTATCTCGAGTATTATAACCCGCGTCAACGTAAAACTCTTCATTTCGGCAGCGCCTTTATCCATGGGGCTTGTTTTGAAATTTCGCGTCCCTACTCGCGACCACAATGGTAGCGATCTTCCGCACCAAGGGTGAATTGAGGTCTCAACAGCTTGCGTTGCCTGTACCCCCCCTCCCGCTCCCTTCCTCCATCTGCCTTTCCATATTGCCTTTGTAGTGCCTCGCTGTAAGGTCTGACAAAAGTTTCATTTTGCGCCCGCATTTTTGCTGCGCCACGTTTCTCAATATTGCGCGCTGTTCAAATAAAGTAGTCTAGCTTTGGGACCGGACTTGACTCGGCTTGACGTGACGCCTCTTTCGGAGAGTCCGGCTGCAGACTTATACCCGATATGCGACGTTTGCAGCCGGAAGCGAGAAGTTCATCCGCAAGAAAATGAAGCACGGTGAGAAGAAGAGTAATTCCTCGCAAATAAAATAAAACTAGAACAAAAGGAAATTATTGAACTGCGGCAGTCGAGTCGCTAAATGACAGGATAAGAAAGGAAAGAGGACTAACAAAGGCCAGCACGGACAAGGCACAAATTCGCTAAGCAAATTCGAAGAAGGTCGCTTCGTTCTTGGTATAGCTTGTCGTTGCTTCAGAGGCGTTCTCCTGGAAGGAAAAAGGAAGGGGGGGGGGGGGGGGAGCAGGAAGCAAGGAGGGTGGAGGCAGAATAATACCGTTCTCGGCGGGTTTCTTCGACCCACAGTTCGAGCTACCCCGAGGAATGCGCGCGGGCGTTCTTCTTTTGCCCCTTCTTTTTCTTCTGCTGGCGCAGCTGATGCAACACCGCCTATACTTGGCTGATGCCGCATACTTCTCGCGCCTCTTTCCACATCCCGTTCCACATTCGTTGCTTTGTGTTATATTTTTCCTTTCCTTTTCTGCTCCTTCTGACCTAGATGATCAGCATGCGGCATTCTCGCATTGTCACCCTCTGTGGACACACCCTTCGTTCTGCCTATATATACATGCAAGAGTATCGCTGCTGTAATTGGCTGTTTTTGTGATCATCTGTATTCAGTTTTTCTCCCTCTCTTTTTGTGTCTTTCTGCTCGTCGTAGTCTTTATCTATAGACGTCCTTCTTTCTGTTCGCCGGGGAAAAGAATGCTGTACGCGAATTTTGCTCACATTCGGCGCAATTTGCGTGAACGTTTGCTTGCGTTCCAGCCGGCTGCGGCTTTCAGAACTGCTGCTCTATGCGAAAATAACGGACGAATATCGCCCCTTTTACTTCCTCTCATGCGCGATCCGCTCCGCGCGTGTGTGTGCTTTTTGGAACGTTTTCTGTGCCGCTTTCTTAAGAAACGGAGGCCTCATATGCATGCAGGCTCTGAGAAGAATGGTTAGGAAGAAAGTTTCGGAACTATTTCTCAGACCCTGTTCGGAAATTCGCGAGTGTAGGCGCTTGCGTGAATAGATGTTTTTGCGCGGATAATATCTTTTCATTCTTCCTCGTGGAAGCCGCCTCCAATGCGAGCCTTTATTATTTTTTTTTAATGTGACCTGTTTGGGAAATGTAGCTTTGTGTAATGCAAAATTTAGTTTTTCAATGCACTTCTTAAGTTTCCACAGGTCTTCTTGAACGATCTTTTTGGGAATGCAATATTCAAAGCGCAATTCCGGTAGCATTTGAAGCAAAAACAAAATATTGTGGAAATATATAAGCTGGTAGGCTGATATAGATTCCTCGTTGCTTTTTTTAATGCGAAAGCCTTTATAGGCTTATGAGTGCAGACAGGATTTGTGCATCCGCTCAGGTTTTTAACCGTCATTTTCGAGGAATGAATTGATTGATGAGTAATAGAATAGTTGTATGAGATAGAGGGTGAAAAATGTGTTTGTGTGCAACATTTTGTTGAGCGGAGTAACCAGACAATTGATTAAAGCCAATTAAAGCCAGTTAGATGTCAACAAAGCCAAGGATGTCGATAGAGTCTGCGGTCGTCAAAACAGCCTCGGACGTCGACATTGTGCAAAATAGGTCAAATTGTGCAAAAAAAAAAAAAACGTAGAAAAGAAAAGGGAACAAAAAACAAAAAGAAAAAGAAAAGAGAAGCAAGCGAGTTAAAAAGCGACAAATAATTGCAAAGGGTCGCAAAAAAAGAGAGAACAAGCAAATGAGCGAAAACAGCTTGAAATAAATGCAAAAATTCGCAGGAAAGGATTTCGCCTTACCACGCTTAAGAGAGGTCTAAGTGCCGCCAACGAATTTTTACTTTCTCATTGGCCTTGGATAAATTTTGAGATTGCCACCTACGAAGCACTCAAGCGCCTCTTTATTTTCACAGATAAATGGCGATTTCTCAACTAGAATTTCGTTAACAAGCTCTTCTACAATGACTGAACCGCCCTTCTCATAATATGTAACAGCGTATACGTTGGATATAATTTAGGCGTTATTAGTTCTCGCTGTACTGAGCTATGAACCCTGAATTCGATTTCTCGAACGATGGTCTACAGTACCTTACAAGGGTGAAGGAACGGGCTAGTTGGTAAATCATCTTGGAAAGCAAAACAGCGCACTTCAAAATACAGACACAGAAAGGGAACAACAACACAGCGCTGTCCCTTTCTGTGTCTGTGTTTTGAAGTGCGCTGTTTTGCTTTCCAATGCCTACAATAGCTGGGCTTCTTCAGCTACAATATCTTTAATCATTTCACTCCTGATTGAAAACAACGGGGCCAGATTCATCAAGACCGAGCGAGGAACGTCGCGTTGCTATGTCGTGCGCCTTAAACGAACCGGTGTCTATATTTAGGCGCTGGCAACGTGCATGTGCAGGCAGTCTAATTCCACACTCCTGCTCTTAGTTCTCGCTTGCTTGCTCGTTGCGCACTCTTTAAGACGAGACAAAAAATAGGTAGCTTCGCCCCGGAAAAGAAATTGTCTGAAACAATGGTTTCTCGTGAAGCGGTTGGGCACTAATGAGGTCGGCAATTTGTCTCCTTTTATATACACTCGACTTTTTTTTTTTTTTTTTTTTAACCAGTTTGGACTGCCTCTTGCGCAGTACTCACTGCATAACGTAACCACATGCGCTGAAAATACGCGGGAGTTTCTCAATCAGGTGTGGGGTGTTCCTGCCGACGAGTGAAGTGCTCATTTAAGTTCATTAGACCTAGTGCGTTATATCCGCAGGGCATTTATGTTTTAGCTTTCTCAGTTTTCCCTCGCTCTCTCCCTCTCTCTTTCTGTGGACGCTATGTTTCATTTGTGTGCGATGCTTTTCGCTGCATTCTAGCGTGAAGCAATCTGCTGATTGAAAAAGTTGGACAATCTGACACGGAGAGCAGGTTCTTTCCCGCATGGCGAGATTATACCGGGCAAAGAACAGTTGATGAAAGGCAGAGGGGATTGTTCTAACTGGAGGCTAGTTTGATGCTCGAGAGTTTTTTTTTTTCTTTTTTTTTTTATTCAGCGCGTTACGAGTCCATCTGACTAATTGAAATGGCCCTCCTGCGTCGTTTCCAACGCGCGACCTCGCACACTTAAAAAACTGAATGCGTTTGCGGTGGTCAGCTCGTTTTCTCCTCGGAACTATTTCACCGACGTCGCCTTGTTAGAGTCCGCGGAGCTTTCAGCATGTTCGCCTGCGATTCGGGCGACATCCCTAACTTACTGGCTAGTGTGATCAGCAACAATAATCACTGTTCATTATTTCACTCAGAGACATTTCCTTTATTGTTTCTATAATGGCACTGTTAGTTATCCTTACGAGGACTGAAGCAACTTACTTCCCTAATGCTTAGAGAAGAGGGACCGCGCGAAACTCGTACACAATACCAGTAGCAAGTTTCAATCTCAATCGCAATTATAACCTGATACGTCTGTCTCTAGTGGTGGCCTATTAACTTCGTATTGATTAACTGATTTTTTAAGTGTGAATTGAATTCGCACAGAGCCATATATGACTCGTAAAGCGGCCTAGTTTGAGATGATGTGCAAGAGAGAGTGCAAAGAAAGTGTACGTGTACTGCAGAAGGCATACACTGCCGACCGCAGGCTGCGACTTTCGATCATTAGAGCTGCACCATAGTTTGCTAAATGAGCGTGTATCAAAACGTTGCCTGAGTTTCGTCGTTTAAAGCTAAAGACACCGTCGGTAGAATGGAGGCATCGAGGTAAGAGTGCCCACCTTTATTGCAGGACTAAGCTTGTTTTTCTTTTCGAAAGGCACGCTGGGGAAAAATTAAAGTTGTGCTGTATCGGTGAGTTTTGATGTTATAATTTCAAATGGGCTACTTTGTTTGAAAAGAAGCTTCCATACACCACCAAATTGCGAAACTGGGAAAGTCAGCTATTATCACTGCACGCCGTTTTCACAGTGTTGCTTCAGACGAGTGGCCATTCACACGTTGATCTTAGGTTCTGTATTTAGAATACCCTTATATCCGCATCTTACAGCCGGTTGACAACATAGTCCCCGACGCACATAATGTCGTCGTCAGTGACGCCAGTCTCAATCGAATGACCTGGAGTCGGACCTCACCTATTCTCGGATGATAACGGTGTCCCACTTTCCCTTGTTAAGAGATCAAGTTTTGCTACTTGATAAAGGCTTACTGGAATCATTTTCCTAATAATTTAAAAACACAAACACCATATCTAAGACAAATACAACAGACGGCCGAAAAGAACATAGCGGTTGTTATTGTGTGCTGCCTTAAATATAGTGTCTGCATTTTTAAACCCCCGAAGAATCATTCCAGAAAAAACTCTGAATCTCCGGCGACAAATACATATTTGGTTTCCGAATGAACGCTGATGGGGGCATAAAGTGCCGACCTATATTTATTGGAGTTTGTTGATAGGTGAAGCAGCCGTTTGGACTCGCAAGCATCAGGCTGACTTTAGCCATTCTCGGCCCGCTTGTTTGCCCACTGAAGCTTTATCGCGGCTTCGCACGTAAAAACGAGGCGGTCTGTGTTTCTCAAAAGCACAGGCTGCGCTGAATTCAAAGTGTGCTGTTTCGTCACGAGAGAGCTGTCGGCGCTCACTGTACTGCCGCAGCCGCCACAAGACTTTGCCTGGGTTGCAACGATATTAGCGTCTCGAACAGGCGCTCGCATCAGGCAGCCTCCGTTTAAGAATTCCTTCGCGAAGCGCTACTTTTGGTAGTGGCGCGTTCAGCAAATGTCGCGGAAGCTGATTAGACCGCGCTGTCCGTAAGTCTCGCGGGATATTGGCATGAGCGTTTGCAGATGTCCCTTTCATTTATAAACAACTAGTGAGACGAGGAGTAAATCTCCTCGTTTATTCGTGGACATCGGAGATCTGATCGCTTATGGTATATTGTTTATTGATCTCTTTTCTGAAACGCTTTGCAGAATCAGTAAAAGACAGCTTGGGAGAGATGTCTCAGAGCTCTGTTTTACGACGAAATAGGGAATAAGTGATTGTGACGAAGCCGGGAAATTAAAAACAAGACACGGTTTTTCTGATGTATTGATGTTAGTAATGTATGGCGATGCTCAAGTAACACAACTGAGCAAGTGGGACGGGGCACTGGGCAGGTGTACCTATATTTGCCACTTAAGAACTAATAAATATCGAAGAGAATGTGTTCTGTTTGCTGCTATTAAATGCGAGCCAAACAGTAAGAACTGCTTTATGCGAGTAAGAAGTAAAATAGTTTTTAAACACGGTTTTCGGAAATGGAATAAACTTTAAATTAAAAACAATTTTAGCCGGCCCTTGTGGCCAAAAGGTCGGTATCCGGCTGATACACGCTGACATGACCGACTTATTGTATTACTTGCTCCCTGCAGCTATTAAGCATGCATTTCGCGAGCTTCTTAAAACGATATAGCTCTGCTCTTTCAGGTAGGAATCCGGAGTTCACGTGGCTCCTTAGGGATGACCTTCAGGCTGAGTCAAACTCAGACTCAGACTGTGAGCCACAAGTCTCGTCCAGTATGTTATGCTATGGCAAACTAATATATGACCAAACTGACCACTAGGGCATGGTCTTTGACCTTCACCTTGAATTGTGAGTGACTGTTAGTAACGTCAGAAGTCGTGCGATAGGTGCTCGATAAGCTCAGCGGAGCACGCGTTATTAGAGAGATTTAGCACACTGTGATCCGCGATCCGCTACCTTGATCCGCCACCGCGTGTTCCACTGCGCATGCCCAGATTAATTTGATGCCGATAGATGGCGCCACATACTAGATGTCGGCTCATAGACCTGCCGAATTGGAACCAATCAGCTTGTATGCCCCGCCCACGAGCGGTAGAGGGTCACGGTGGCGGATCGCGGATCACGGTATGCTAAATCTCTCTATTAGCAAAATCAAGCGGAGCACAGCTATCTCTCGTGAAACCTAACTTAAAAACTGGCAATTTTAGAGCAGAGCTCCTACGCCCCCATTCGGTGGTTGAGCCGCGTTGCCTTTGGTGGCATTGCCGCGTAACTGAGCGAAATAAAGGCACGAACTACGAGCCAATAGAATTTTCTGAGAAGAAAAGAAAGAAGAGGCTCTAACTCTGCGCAGCTAGTTCGTGCCTCGTATTTCTCTTTTGGGAAATTCTGTTTGTCTCGTTAGAAATTTAGAGTGCTTTGTAACTCCAAGTACATGCATACAAGCATCTCTCGACTTATTTGCCTCAATATATCGCAAAAACGTTTAAATAGATTTACTCAAATTTCGAAGGCACTATCGTAATCCTTCTGAGAAAATTTGCAACTATTTTCCAGCAGCACCTAATAAATTATCAGTAACATAATAAAATTTTCACACAGTTGACGTAATAGTTTCTCATTGTTCATACTGCGAGAGTGGTTGATTAACACGTTTTTGCAATATTTCATTCACATTTTCAGCAGTTAAAATGATGTAATCACTTTGATTTCGGGACCTCTAGAGCATCTTATTGTTTGCCGTAGCACATTATCCACCTCAGGGCCCTTGGCCGATATTGTGTGGAAGAAGGGGAAGAAGACTAGCTTTATAGCCTTGAGAGCGTGGCACATCGACTGCCTCTCTATGGCTTGCCAGGGGGCAAACGAATGTAGTTCCCTTGTGAAACGCCGACGCTCCATACTGGCCGGTGCCCGTACAACCTGCTCGCTAGATTTCCAACCTGGTCGAGATTCGCCTGCTGCAGTGCCCAAGAAGCCTTCGGTGAGCTCCACCGACGCTCCTCGAAATCGATCAGCGTACTGCCTAATTGACGATGGCGTCGCTATTTCGGAAACTTCGCACGCTTCACATGAGCACATCGTCTTAGTTCCAGCCACAGATTACACCGGCGAGATGTCTTTGGAGAGTGATGTTCGCGCCTCCAGGCAGGCGGAGTGGATGATTGCCGATGACATGGCAGCCGTGTTCGGCAGCGGCCGCTTTCAGCTGGAGGCGCTCTTGTGCGCCGCGGGCGCCTACTTCGTCATGCTCTGCCACAACCTTCTGCATGGCATTCTGGCACCCCACGTTGACCACTGGTGCCGCCCTACAGCAGAGTACGCCAACCTGACGCCGGCACAATGGCGCGCCATCAGCGAGCCGTTGGACGACCAGGACCAGCCTCGGCGCTGCGAGCGCTTCGTGCCTCCACTCTCCGTCATGACACGCAACCGGTCCAGGCTGCCTTGCGATGGCCTGAACTACGACGTCTCGGAGCATGGCTCAACCATAGTGAGCGAATGGAATCTCGTGTGCGACCGCCGCTGGCTGGTGCCTGCCTCGTTCGTTTTCTACATGGTCGGCGCGATGCTGGGCACTCTCGCTGTTGGCCACATGGCAGACAAGGTGGGCCGTAGACCTGCCGTTCTGGTAGCTGTTTTCGGTTTGCTGAGCTGTGGCTTGGGAGTTTGCTTCGCGAACACGTTCGTGGAATTCATGCTGCTTCGATTTGCTGTGTCGGCGTCCGTGTGCGGCGTCCAGGCGACCACCTACGTACTTCTCTTCGAGGTTACCGCTCGGCCAAGCCGGGCTCTGTACTGCTGCCTGGTGACCGGAGTGGGGATGGCCATCAGCCCTCTTTGCATTTACGCTCTGGGCGCGTTAAGCCGCAGCTGGGTGGCAACGCAAGCTATCATCATGGTGCCCACGTCTCTGCTGAGTGTCGCGGTCATCTACACGACCGAAGAATCACCACGCTGGCTTCTGGCCACCTATGACATGAAACGCGCCGAACGAGTAGTGCTCCGAGCCGCTAGAATCAATCGAGTGGACGCCGGCACCGCCTTGAAAATTTGGACAGCGTTGACAGGCCAGGCGCTTCAAGGCCCTGCGCCCTCCAAGAAGGACATAACCATGCCGGACCACCGAGGTTACGACTGTCTGATGCGCTCAGCTTTACTAAGGCCTGTCGTCGTCGTTCTGTACTGGTGCTGGTTTGTCGCGATCCTCTCGTACTATTGTCACGTACTGCTGCGGAGAAATTTCGGAGGCGTTGACCTACCTTTGAGTTGTGGCGTCGCTGTGATCCAGGTGCCGGCGTCGGTGGTCACCTACAGGTCGATGCGCCGGCTTGGACGCAGGTCCACTCTTTGGTTACTCCTCTGCCTTCTGAGCCTCGTCTCTGGCGGGGGTGCTGTCATGCTCTCCGTGCGAGGTCACCGGTATCCAGGCGGCATCTTTCTGTACGGGTTGACCGGAATCCTGCTCAACCAGTTCGTCATGCTCCTGTTCACGTACAGCGTCGAGGTATTCCCCACAGCCAGTCGGAGCTTGGCCGTGTGCGTAGCGAACTTTTGGGGAAGGCTTGGAGCCGCGTCGGCACCGGCGCTGAGCGGACTGTTAGACGTCGCTGGGCTGCAGAATGGAGCCGTTCGCGAGATGGCTCTGATAAGCCTAATGACGGCCGTAACCGGTTTTGGGGCACTTTCTCTGCCCGAATCTAAGTCGCGTGTTGTGCTGGACACGCTGGAGGAAGAGTTGCATACTCTGAAGCAGGCTCAGCATCCCGAGCCTGCCACAAAATGAAAGCTTTGTGTTCGACTAATGTGCACAATATGTAAAACAACGCGTATATTTTGGTGCTGTAAAATAATAATTTTTCATTTAAATTAACCTTTATTGAAAAATAATCTGTTTTGTGCTGTGCAGCTGACTTTATTCAGTTGCACACATACTTGCTGATACTTTTTATTAGTTGTTTGTTACTTTTTTCATCATGGCCAAACAAAGCACAGTTGTGGAACTGAATGTTTAAGCTTTGAAAGAGTTTGCTGAAGTTCATTGGTGTTTTCTTATTTTTTAAGGCTGGTGGCCATGGCACAGATCTGTCTATATCTGCTCGTTTACTCGCTTGGAAGCGTTGAACTGCCAAAATTCCCCATATTTATTTTCATATAGCCACTGATACTCGTCCGTTCATCTGTAGTAGGCAGTTCGCATGGCGAATAAAGGCACCTGATTTTCTGGGAGCTTAGGAAATGCTTCCATGCTCCTCATTTCTCACTTGCCTAATTGTTTACAGAACAAGAGGCTACAGATGTGCCTGCCAATTACTCTTTTCAGACTTTTCTCTTTTCACATTTTCCCAACCCTTGCTGCTCCAAGGCTACAAGATTATCGGGGCTAGATTAGGCGAAGCACTTGAACAAAGCATGGACTTACAATGGGCAATGGCATGGTATGATACGCCTTTCGATGAGTCTTTAGAACACCATGTAATAAGGGGATGGAAGTTAGTAAGCCGTCTGGCTGTGCTTTCATTTTACGTCTCGTTAATTTTGCATCTTTGAAACTGCAGCAGGGAAGATCAATCAGCCAGCGCCAGTATCGCTACAATTCGGTCTCTGTCATAGAGATAAAGGTGACAAAAATCAACTCTTCTTACGAAGGTACAGCACAGCAGCAAGTAAACGTGCGCATGTGTGCTCCAAAGTCTAATCTATTGGTTTGTACACAGAGTGTGAATTAAATCGATTATAGTTAATCGATTAATTTTAATGGCATACACATTATGTTTCCGTCAATGTGCGTACAATAATTGTCAACGCTATTAATGACTAATTGGCACCTGTAAGCGCATAAAAATTAAGCGGACGATCAAGCTTCCCCTTGAGTTTCGCCATTAACACCACCTGTTCATTGCGCAAGTTTTCTTTGTAATGAGTAATGCCACAGCTGTTCAATAGCATACAGTCTTACTGCAAAGCATGCACCAGGTGCAACTTTGTACTGCTTCTGGGCCATCCGTACTGCGGCAGCGCAGTACGATCACGAGTTTTCCTGTGGGCGCTGCATGCTGGCGCTACGCAAAACAAGCGGAAATGCATACATTTTTACTTGCTTAATTATTAGTGCCATAACTTTCTTTGCTAATGACACAGCTTTTCATTAACATACAGTGTACAGCAAAACATGCATTAAGCTCGTTTACTGAGAAGAAGCAAACGGACCTTTTGTTTTCAGGTTCCGTGCTCGCTTCCTGTATGTAGAGCCAGAGTTTGATTTCCCGAACATTTGAAATAATTTTATTTCTTTGCTTTCTTGCATGTTGCCGCGTTACAACAGCGGAGAGCAACAACACTGCCGACACCGACGTTTCCGTGAGATGGCGCCATTAATGCTATTTACGCTAGGCGACAGCGCCTTTAACACAGCATATACACAGAACGAGCTCATAGCAAAACAGGACGCGGAATTGGAAATGATTTCGCACTTCGGTACGTAAGGAGATTTAAGATCATCACTGTGATTTTTTTCAGCGCCTTATCTCAAATGTTCGTTTTCTTATTTACGTTTTTTAAATTGATGGCTGCTGATAACAGTGCTTGTGATTTATTTTCTGATAACGGTCAAGCGTATTCGGTGTCATCGCCTCCCAAAGGTTGTTTGCAGCTATAACTTGCTCCAACAAATGGTTTCAATTCGTGGCCACCTTTACTTCACGTCGCCTATGGCTGCGACTGTCGTAACTACTGGTGGCAACATATTACACGTCAGCCTGTGTGCCCGACAGACGAGGGCCCTCGCTGGAGCAGCGATCGCTGAGGTCGGCCGTTGCTGCGCTCTCTAGAATCGCTCTCGTCGAAAGCTCGGTGAGCTCGACCATTACCATTACTGTAAGCATTTGCCATGTTCTGCGCTGCGGATTCTACTAAACCATGGATCGACTTAATCGTTTCGTGCCACAGTGCCCTTCTCTGCCATCCTTCTCCTAAACGCGCCAAACTCGTCGAATTGGGCGAGAAAACCGTTGTGCGCCTCCTCCTTCTCCTCCTCCTCAATCCAGAAAGATAACTACACATTTTTTTTTTTCAGCATAGGAGAGTGACATTGGTTTAAACGCGCTCAGAGATGCGTGTGCGGCTTCTTGCGCAAGCACACACACGCGCGCACGGGAACGAACGAACGAACGTGGGGACACATAACTGGTGCGGCGCCTCAACTCCGTTCGGCCATAATTAATAACTCGAGCGCGCCCTACCTATAATTGAGGCATCGTCGTTTGCCTGTATGGTTTATTCATTCCTCTCCTTTTCCAGGACCTTCGGGTACCCGCTCAGCTCGCAGCGATTGACCTCATTCCCTCGCTTCCTGGAAGATCTCCGCCTCCCTCCCTATGCCTCACTTTTCCCGCACTTTTTCCCCTAAAAGTTTGGCGCAGCGCTCGAGGCTGCGCCAGCCGTGACTGATCCTGCGACGAACACCAAAGACGCGCGTTGCGCAATCCCTGCTCGTAAATTCCCCGTTTTCCGCTCGCTCTTTTCACCATGCATGGGTGCAATCTTTTTCTCCGTCACTGTTGGCACCAGCGCTGGCCTCTGTAGCACAACTTTCACAGCCAAAACACTCGCTACGGCGTTAGAATTAAGCCGTGCCTACTTAATCACCAGCAGGTTCTTGATAGTTTTGCAAGCTTCCTCAAATAGAAACAGGCTGTTCCAATACTAACCGCCTCTTCTGCTTCTCTCAAGGAACCACTCCACATTGCATGCGTGCCGCACAGGTGGTGTTTTAATTAAGCGACGTAGATCCCCACTCCTCTCTAGAAGCGTCGCATTCCTTCGCGCAAACAATTTGTGACAGCCGGCGTTTAGCACCTTCTGCGTGCAGCGTACGTGCAGAGCCGGCGACGTGTCCCGTAATGGCATCCCAGGACAAATTCGCAATGCCGGGTGATTACTTTAGCCCATGCCGAACCTGCTATCTCGCATGCCACTACGTGCTCCGAACGACGCGTTTACGTCGCCGTTAGCGTACAATACTTGGTGGCGATGGTGGCTTCTACAGAGACGCAGTGGTTAATTTTATCCGCTAGTATACTGCTTAAATGTTTTCCGCCATGCTTTCTCATCACTCTGGTGAGTTCGCAGGTTCGCATATTTTTCGCCTCATATTATTGTCGGATACATGTTAAATATGCAGTAACCGCCACTCAAAATTCCTCCAGGACATAACTCTGTGCGCTTTTAAAAGTTAAAAGCGAGGTAGCTGTGTACTGTGCGATGTCAGTGCAAGTCAAAGATCAGTAGTACTTGCAAGCGGGCTAGTTGGCTATACGACTCCGACGACCTCTGGCGCTACATGGTTATACACAAGCACAACACACACACACACAAGAGAATTAAGCCAAGACGTACACACAGATGATGCTTACTTTTTATTATTGTAACCCCACGGTTTTTGTGATGCATTAATCTTCTTCGTACCACAAAAACATGCAGTTGGTAGCGAGCGCATCATCTGTGTGAACGTCTTGGCTTAATTCTCTTGTGTGTGTGTGTTGTGTTTGTGTATAACCATGCAGCGCCAGAGGTCGTCGGGGACACGCCAAGGAACCCCAGTGGGTTGAAATTTCCGGAGTCCTCCACTACGGCGCCTCTCATAGCCCGAGTCGCTTTTGGGACGTTAAACCCACAGATCAAACCACAAACCAAATCAAACCTTAGCGGTAGACCAGATTACAAGCTCAAGAATTACGTTGCCTGAGTCTTCTTTGGTAGGGTGAAGTTTCAAAAAGTGATTTCGCTCACCGTTCAGCGGAGCAATACACACGTCGCGTACCGTGACCCATATATAGTTCTTAACTGGTATTCTTTTTAGGTGGTGCCCTACCATAAGAATATTCAGAGGTTCGCAAATACTAATCCAATGCCGCAAATTGAGCGCTGACAGGAGACCACAAACATTTGCTCTCAAGATTATAGTAAGCAACTCACAGCGGCGGACGATAACGTAACGGCCACTAAAAAAAATCACACGCTGACAAGCCCAAGGCGTTATCGAGAAAGACCCGCTTAACACAACTCGCCCAGAAGGCACCTTGGTTGCAACCAATTGCGCCGATCGTACCATAAATGCGGGGAAAAAGTGTCTTATACGACCATATGTTTATAGGAAAGCTGAAAGGCTTTTATGAGGATATCCCGATATACACTCATTAGAATATATGAAACTTGTACATGAAATGATTTCGTGCCACCGTTTAAAATTATGACGTATTATGCAGTTAAAATCGCGATAATCCTCCCGATTCTCATCAAAGCATTGTGGCAGTTTGGTAAAACTAGATGATGACGTCATTATCGGTGACACATCGAATTGCAACACCTTTCGCCCAATCCGGCCTTTTTATGTGTCGCCCGATGCCGCTAACAATTAACTTCGTGGGCGTTGGTCTGCGTCCTCAGAGCATATATTTCTGCCATAGAGATGCATCACCTCTACAGATGACGTCATCATTGGTGTCCTGACTTGTTACCGTATACTGCGGAGAAGCCTGATTGCCGAAATAGGTTTATTCAGCGATTAGGTCGTCAATTTAAATGCTAGCGCAAACCAGCTTGGCTTGATTTAACCTTAGCCTTCACACATTCGGCGCATTTAATTTTGTCGAACTCTGAAACCGCTTCAGTTGCCCTTTAAGAAACATGTAGTGAGCATAAAAATTAAAATTCAGATAATTTTAGCTACAATTCTAATATCATGCGAACGCAGTATTGTTAATTGATTAGTTATATTGAGTTTTTTATTATGTTGAAGGCCGGATTGGGCGAAAGTTGTTGCATTTTTTTTATGTTGGCTACATTTCAATGAGACGCATTATTGTCACCAATTAAACCTCTGCCTTTATTGCTTGGCGGCGCGCCTGCAGCGCCATACTGTGGGACCTAGCGCTGCCTTGGCATCAAATATCGGAGTCGATTTAACTCTTACCGTTGGTGTCAAATGGCATGGTCCAGGTCAAAGGTGAAGCCCTGGCTGACCCTGGTCATAGATATTATCTACAGGTGCAGTTCAATGATTACGCTTGATTAACTGGTAAAGCATAGGCGGCTGTTGCTACGCACGGGCACCGCTCCACAAGCAGAACAGCACTAAGCCTCAGACTAGTGCTTTTGCAATAGGAGGCGAAAGCGATACTTCGAGGTTTGGCTAGTTTTTCTATAGTCTTTCCCAAATTATTTGAGATTCGCGTCTTTAGTTTTCATATGCACCTCGTCGTAGTCTCTAGTTGAGAGAGTGCGACTGTCGCCAGCTGCCTACCTTTGTAGAGCGTTTTGCACCCGAATTCGGTGCGCTAATGTCAAGGCCTGGCGCAGCGCACAAGCCCATACCGTCGTCTCGCTTTCATTATTCTCCTTTCGCAGCCTCCTGCCTAAGCCCCGATAACCTTCTTCCAATTCTCCGCTCCTACATCCTGCCCTCCCCATATGCCTATCAGCTCTAATTAATGCGCGCAAACGCTATTCCGCGATTGCGATTCCTATAATTGCGTTCGCCGTGCAAGAAACGATGCCTTCCGCTCCGTCCCGCTTGCCTACGACACCGTTTCCCCAACCTTGTGTTCGGCTTTGTGTGTGCGCAGAGGATCGGTCGACTGTGAGCAACGGTTCGTGAGCGAGCGAGGACTCTAATCTCGTCTCGTCGAGGGACAGACAGGATGCTGTGATAGGAATGCCGAGTTACGCAAATCTTGCGTCACGGCCCTGATGCCTGCAACTGCAGACAGTGCGTTTACAGTTATTTTGCCTCGCTCAGGGATACACAATCCCTCTCCGTGGCGCCCGGACGAGGCACGGCATTTGGGTAGAGCCTACTGAATGCTTAGCGAAAGCAGCCCCTCTTACCAACGCATACGTACCGCTTCATCTTGCAATCGCTAGCCGGACGGACGCCATCCTATACGATCGTGGGCGCGAGATTGCCGCTTTAATCGCTATTTACTGGACTTTCACAAACAAACAATATTGTGCCCAGGCTTGGATGTGGGTGATAAAGCGCTGATGAATTAATTGTCTTTGTCTTTCTATGCATGATAGAGATGGACAATTAAGCGGATGGAGGAAATGGCGAGTGATGGCGGAATTCTTAAGCGAGTCGGACAATGGGGCAGTTGGCCAAAGCCTCGCAAACGAGGTTTGCCGGCTTCCTAAGGGTTAATCTTTGTTTGCTTTGTTTGATACTTGCGTCGGGGCTTTGTTGTTTGCGCTGTTTTGTCGATGAAAGGAGCCGATGATACAGGGAATGCGAAGACAGCCTTCGTGCAGAAATTTCATTTACCTTACTCGGTACTCCATTCATTGCAGAGTTTTGTTATTCTTTCTTCGGGGTCGCAGTCTCATTATTCGTCGACAGATGAAGATAGGCTTCTCTCGATGACTCAAAAATTGCCAACTGTAAGAGTCGACAGACAGTACCTGCAATGCAGATTACTGGGCAGGCGAAAACAGTCGCTCGGCCGTAATTACAAACATTTGACTTTTTTGCCCTGCGCGCTTAGAATGAAGATGAGGTGTACGTGCCGTTGTACTTTGGTAATGTTCTCCGTCATAGCAACATGGAATGTAAGATCTATGACGCAAGGTAAACTGGATATCGTCAAGCGAGAAATGGACAGATTGAACATTGATATCTTGGGTATCAGCGAGCTCAAGTGGACCGGAATGGGAGAATTTAACTCCGGCGACCATTATGTCCTTTATTGTGGGCACGAATCCAAGAGAAGGAATGGGGTCGCTCTCATAGTAAACAGAAGAATGGGCAAAGCAGTGCTAGGGTACAACCCCAAAAACGACCGAATGATTTCACTTCGGATCCAAGGTCACCCTTTCAACCTAACAGTTATCCAAGTCTATGCACCGACCACTGCTGCTGAAGAAGCTGACGTTGAGAGATTTTATGCGGACCTACAATGCCGTTTAGACCGCACCCCATCATCAGACGTCGTTTTTCTCATAGGCGACTGGAATGCTAAGGTCGGGAGTGAAGAAATATCCGGAATTACAGGCAAGTTCGGTCTTGGTGAGCCAAATGAAGCTGGGCAGAGGCTAGTAGAGTTCTGTCAAGAAAACAACCTGACCATAGCGAATACTCATTTTCAACAGCACAAGAGGCGCCTGTACACATGGATTTCACCGGACGGTCTGTACAGGAATCAGATCGATTATATTATTTGCCGGCAGAGATGGAGAAGCGCTATACAAGCAGTAAAAACAAGGCCTGGGGCCGATTGTGGCACCGATCATCAGCTTCTTGTTGCCAAAATTAAGCTTCGATTGAGGAAAACGCAGAAAACTAGAAGGCCTTTCAGGTATGATCTGGATCAGATTCCATTAGAATATGCTGTGGAAGTGAGCAATCGATTCAAGAATTAGATCTAGAAGACAAAGAGCCCGAAGAGATGTGGACTGATGTTCGTGATATAATACAAGAAGTTGCTACTAAGGTAGTTCCAAAGCAAAAGAAATGCAAAAAAGCAAACTGGTTATCTGAAGAGGCTTTGCAAATAGCTGAGGAAAGGAGAATGGCAAAAGGTATGGGGGAAAGAGAAAGATACAAGGTTCTCAATGCGGATTTTCAGAAAATAGCAAGGAGAGATAAGAATGCCTTCTTGAACGTACAGTGTCAAGCAGTTGAGGACAACAGCCAATTAAGGAACACAAGAGCTCTGTATAAGACAATCAAAGATATCAAAGGAAGCTTCTGTGCTAAGCTGGGCGTGATAAAGGACAAACGAGGCAAGGACCTCACTGAAGCCTCAGAGATAAAGAAGAGGTGGCAGGAATACACAGAAGAACTGTACAAGAAGGACCCGGATGTGCAAACCCAACATAGGAAGGTTGTGATTACTGATCTCGAGCCGGGCATCCTGAAGAGTGAAATTGAATGGGCCTTAGCCAGCCTTGCTAAGAACAAAGCTAGCGGAATTGATGGTATTCCAGCTGAGTTGCTTCAAAACCTCAACCACGACGCTGTTAACACACTGCATACATTATGTCAAAAGATTTGGACAACCCTGCAGTGGCCACAGGATTGGAGGAGGTCAGTTTACATCCCCATTCCAAAGAAAGGCAGTGCCAAAGATTGTTCCAACTACCGCACGATCGCGCTTATTTCGCATGCTAGCAAGGTGATGTTAAAAATCCTGCAAGGTAGGCTGCAGCAGTATGTGGATCGGGAGCTTCCGGACGTGCAAGCTGGGTTTCGCAAGGGCAGAGGAACTAGAGACCAAATTGCCAACCTTCGCTGGATCATGGAAAAAGCAAGAGAGTTCCAGAAACCCATTTACTTCTGCTTTATTGATTATGCGAAAGCGTTTGACTGCGTAGATCACAGCAGATTGTGGCAAGCTCTCCAAGAGATGGGAGTTCCAATTCACCTCATCTGTCTCCTCAGGAACCTTTATGAAGGGCAAGAGGCCACAGTCAGAACTGGGCATGGTCTTACTGATTGGTTTCCGATTGAGAAAGGGGTGAGGCAAGGCTGCATACTGTCGCCCTGCCTATTTAACCTATATGCAGAGTGCATCATGAGGAAGGCCGGTCTGGACGAGTCTTCAGCTGGAGTGAAGATCGCTGGAAAACGCATCAACAACCTTAGATATGCGGATGATACCACTTTAATGGCAGAAAGTGAATTGGATCTCAAGAGACTTCTGATGCGCGTACAAGAAGAGAGTGAGAAGTTTGGGCTTAAACTGAACATTAAAAAGACGAAGATCATGGCGTCTTGCCCTATCAAGTCCTGGAGCATCAATGGACAAGAAGTGGAAGCTGTGACAGATTTTCTGTTCTTGGGCGCCAAGATTACCTCGGAAGGAGACTGCAGCCATGAAATTAGGAGACGCCTGCTTCTGGGAAAGAGAGCAATGGTTAGCCTTGACCGCCTAGTAAAGAGCAGATACATTAGTCTGCCAACCAAGATCCGTATTACCCGTGCTATGGTCTTTCCAGTTGTGATGTATGGATGCGAGAGTTGGACTGTGAAAAAGGCTGACCGCCGAAGAATTGACGCGTTTGAATTGTGGTGCTGGCGAAGACGCTTAAGAGTTCCTTGGACTGCCAGAAGATCAAATCAGTCGATATTGTCGACCATAAACCCTGACTGCTCATTGGAGGGTCAAATTCTAAAGTTAAAGCTCAGCTACTTTGGTCATCTGATGAGAAGAGAGGAGTCGCTGGAGAAAGATTTGATGTTGGGAAAGGTTGAGGGTCGCCGGAGAAGGGGTAGGCAGCGAACGCGATGGTTAGATGGCATTCTCGAGGCATTGCAGATGAA